>NC_056733.1:83289860-83369860 GCF_019279795.1 Protopterus annectens | reverse complement strand
TTGCTGAAGTGGCAAACGAGATCTGAGGGATTAGAGGGCAGCAGAGCATCATATGAGGTGAGGAGCTGTTTGTCTGTGTATGCCGGGTCAGATCCGATATCGCAGTGGCAGATTTAGGCATGGGCGTGCACTGGCCCCTTTATAAATTTTTTTTTTTTTTTTTTTTTTTTTTAAATCAGGTGCATCTTCCTCAAGAATCCTATCACCAAACAAGCGTTGTCAGACAGTTTTTTATAACGACCCTCCAACTGCATCTTGGTTGCAATTTAGGCGCCTTGGTAAGAGAGTTGTCAAGTATCCTTGAGTAAAATCCTTTTGCCAGAAGTCAATCTAAAATAAAAATACCAAAAACGACCCTGAAACCGGTCTTCAAGTGTAAGGGAGTGATCTGCATTGAGGTAATTTCCTAAGTCTCTTATTTTATCGAATTAACAATTCAAGGCGCCAAAGAAGCAGTACTTCTCTCCTGGCAGAGTATGTGCAATTCTCTGTATTCTGGCTGTGGATAGTGATTTTAGTTCTCCCCTTAAGCACTGTTAATAAATATGCCACTTGCTCTTCTAATTGTTATTCATTTTGCATTTTCCTTTTTCTGGATATAAAAATAACGAAGTTTAAGTGCATATTGTTTTTTTTCGTTCCTTTCAGTAGGATATTTTTTTTTTATTTTATGTCAATATTTTAATCGGGTCGCTATCTGTTTTTACTGTAACTGAAATTCCCTCCAGTTGGGGCTACTCATTATTCCTTGCTTTAACTTAGCATTTAACTTAAGCATTTTTTACCTCATGGTGGGTCTTATTGTGCAGTTTTCTGCAATCTGCCACATTTTGACACTGAGACAGGAGTCAAGACCCACTGACTGTGTACACCTCCTCTGAACCGAAGAAATAACTTTTTTTTTTTTTTTTTTTTTTTTTTTTAAGGGTTTGTAAACAGAGGATGTGCTGCACAACCTGAGTTTACAAACCCATAAAAACAAAGAGGACTGTGTCCTGTTGAGAAGGGAAGAAATGTTATAAGATTCTTATCAAGTAGTGCTCCTTAGTGTAGACGTTTGCCGTTTGGTTCAAAAATTCAAATACAGATTTAATTGTTCATTATGATAACACTTTAAAAAACTTGATCTTGTGTGAGGGTAAGGTTAATTTCATAAGTCTTGAGTTTCCAGAGTTATTACCTAGCTGTGTTTCACTCAGATGAATTTCTTGGAATCCATCTCTCAAAAGCATAACTGGTTATGACTGATTATAGTATAACCTTATGTGTTAATCATGGTTGCTTCCTCATAAGCAGGAAATATTTTGAATAGTGCTGTGACAAGTATCAAAAATGAACCTGAATATGTTAATGTAGTAAATTGCACAGAGAAATAGTTCTAATAGGCAAGAATCTAATGATTTATTTTAATGCATAAACATGATTGGAATTAATTTTATTGGAGGGCATGTTTGCAGATTAGTTTAATGACTCTAGTCAGTGTTTTAATACACTGTTTTGCCAAGGCTGTTTATTATAATATATTAATCATTTTTATGCTTACAAAAATTTGTTTAGTTCAACATGCAGGTAACCTGATGTTACACCTTTATTTATGCAGTTTCCTAAAGGAACACACTATTCAAATCCACTGCTTGCTGCTTCATTAAATTTGGTGCATCATGTGGTACATATCATTATGGCTCAGAATTCCATACCATGATTGAGTGGCCAAAATAAATGTATTTTGCGGAAGCCAGGTTTTCTGGAATCTTTACTCTTGTCTAGATGAGGTCATTTAATTTGAAATATTCCAAATGATGGAACAGTGAGTAACTAATAACCAAACACTACTAGACCATAAAATAAAAAAACAGCTGGAAAACAGCAATCCAAACTTTAATGGTAGCACAAAAGTAATAAAGTAAAAAAGTGTTGACCTAGGTTTCGTCCCAACCTTTAGGACTTCATCAGAACAATGAAAACAACTCAACATTCCCTTATATACACCCACCCATTAATCAATTATTCTATTAAAACTAAAATCAATGAATGAATGAATGAAACATTAATAAAAATTAATGATTGATAACAAAAAATACCATATAAATACAATTACATAAACATATAACAATTAAAAACATTTCATTATGTCAAAATTGATTACCTACACAATTTTCTACCTAAAATATGCTTTAATTTTAATATGGGAGCAATACTAACACTATCATTTATACCAGGAAAAGTCAGGGCATCTAACCTTAATTGCCATTTTAGTTCATAGATGTCTAAATGTACATCTAGTGTCCTTCCCTGGATATTGTGACTGATCTGCGGAATTACACAAAATCTAAAACCATGTCCTGGACACTGCCCAATATGTCTAGCTAGGGCATTAGTAGTTCTAACATGCCTAATGTCCAATAAATGCTCATTCACTCTCTCTCTGAGGCACCTACAAGTTTTCCCTAGATAAAATGAAGGGCATACCCCACACTTTGCTAAATACACCACATTCCGACTAATAATTAAAATGTCCCTGAATGGATATGTGGCAATTTTGAACCCTAATACGATGCCCAGTTTCCATTATGTGCTTACAGGTACTACACATTCCCCAATTGTCGACAGGTGCTAACAGTATTGTTATAGGACACCTTCTCAAGAATCTCCTTAAATGATCTGTCTCTCCTGAAAACAACTTTAGGAGCTGCCCCCATCCTTTCATCAGCATTTTTGCCCAATCGTAATAAACCCCAATCTTCCGAATTGTCTGTATAAGCCATTCAGCATCCTGGTTGAAGGTAATGGCAAAATATAACTCCTCATTCCTTCCATCTTGACAGTTTACACTTGATTCAGCTTCCGACATCACTCCGGCTACTCCCTCGGATGCCCCAGTCAAAATGGCCTTATATACACCCACTTCTCGCTTATGGATGATTTCATCTTTAATAGCTGTACATAAAGCCTCAGGGTACCCCCTTCTTGTAAACATCCTTATCATAAATTCCAATTAATTTATAAACTCCTGATCATCGTTTACCATTTTTGCAGCCCTCACCATTTGACCCTTAACAATGGATCTTTTTGATGGTGAGAGTGCCAACTACTAAAGTCTAGATAGGAGTTGGAAAATGTAGCCTTTCTATAAAATCCCAGATTTCAAACACCTCCGCTCTTTATCCATCTGCAGATTTACTTCCAAATAGGATAACTTTTCAGTACTGTATTCATAAGTAAATCTGAAAAATTCTACAGTATTAATGAAATCCAGGAATGCCTCAAGCTGTTCTACATTACTCTTCCATACAATAAAAATGTCATCCAGGAAGCGTGTATATTGTTTTATATAACCTTTGAATTTACTGGGGAACACATACTCTTGCTCCCAGAAGGACACAACATCATTGGCATAAATGGGGGCACATGCAGCCCCCATAGCCACTCCAGTAACCTGCTTGTAAAAGTGTCCTTCAAAATACAAAAAATTATTACATAATACTGATTCCATTAAGGTCACAAACACATTAATCTGATCCTGATCATATAGGCCTGTCTTAGTCAACTGACATTCACCAGGATAGTCCCATCTCATGATGAATGACAGAAAATAAATTGCATACATCCACCGTAAGCAAAATAGTATTATCTGTAGCAATTATGTTATTCAATGCATCCAAAAAAATTCCATGAATCTTTGGTGATGTATGCAAACGTTGACAGCAAATGATAATCTAAATATTTACTTATAAAGCAAGTTTTACTCCGCTTGCCATCCACTATGGGCCTAAACTTAATGCTATCCAACCCCTTATGCAATTTTGGTATACCAAAAATGCTACTAACCATGGGTTATCATTTCTCAGATAACTAAGTTCAGTTTCACTTATTTGCCCCTGAAATAATAAATCTATCAATAAATCCAATTTCAAATATGCAATGTTAATTTCATTAATACTACTTTCTTCATAAGTGTCCGCTGTTAACAAACCAAACATAGCATCAATATAGTCATTTTTGTCCATGACCACAGCACCATTACCTTTGTTGGGTTTCATAATTCGTATTCCTTTGTCACTAGCCAATTCAAATAATAATTTATTCTCATTCAGTCATATTACTGAAATTGTCATAAATTTTCCTTCTAAAATGCTCCCTAATATCGATTTCACATGCTCTTTCAAACAGATATCATGTGATTGGCAGGTGGATTAAATTTACTAAGCTTGGTTAACACGTTACAATCATATCTGCTATTAGCTTCAGCAAACTACAATTTAATATTAATTTTCCAGATAAACATTTTAAGATCTATCAACATTTCAGACACCACCCCTCCCCTTCCTGGTACAAATGTAAACCCTTTGGATAATAAATTAGCATGTTCCACATCAAGCTCTATTCTAGAATAATTGTACACCTTATAATCACCGTGGGTACTGCAAATAACCACAGGATTACTTTGAAAATTACACATTTTGTGCAAACCAAACCATCAATAAATTTTTCAAAAGTAAAACAGTCACTTGTAACACATTCATCATTCAGTTGACATAACTCAAGTAAATGCCTAGATACTTGTCTAATCATGATTCCATTGTCCAAAATAACTTCATTAATATCACTTATACCCACATCTTGAATATTGTCAATACTCATGGCTATTGCCATACCCCCACACACACATTGACCCCTTCTTTACATCTTCTCTCATTCAACGCGCCATTTTTATCTGTGGGCAAATATTCATCGTTGAGACAACCCCCAAATGAGCTGTTAATGGAATAAACGCTTAGTTCCAATAAACTATCAGCTGGTAAATTCACCTCCATTTGCCCAGATGCTTGCCCATTCATATTTCCGTTCTCCAAGATAACATCATTAATGCCTTTTGAATACATATCTTGAATATTGTCAATTGCTATTTCTATGAGCCAACTCACATTAACACCCTCTTTAAATCCACTCTCATTCACTATGTCAATTTTATTTGAGGGCATACACTCGTTTAAGACACAACCCATAAGCGGGTCATTGATGGAATAAGTACTTACTTGCAGCAGACTGTCAACGGATAAATTCATCTCCGTTTGGGCTGATAACAATTGTATGTCCTCTGATAATAATTCCGCATTTTCGGCCAAGTCCCATGTTCGATATAGCTCTCTTCTCCCCTTCTTGAATTGTAGCCATCCTGACCCTTGTTGCACAACCTCTCCGAGCACCTGGGCCCTTCCTCTAAAGGGGACTTCGCCTGCCGAAGATTATAATCCTTCCGTTGTGATGTCATTTTCTGTTCATGCTCTACACCACCATTGGTCGCTCTTCTTTAGTTGCCAAGGTTACCCCGATTACCTCCGGATAATGGGTACACTTTGTTACCAGAATACTGAGTCTCTCTCCTCAACTTGTGAAATTTTCTATCAAATGTAACCCGACAACTATTTTCCACACTAACCAATAAATCGTTGTAATTAGTGTGGTATTGTTTGAACAGCAAATCATTAAGAATACAATCATTTTGACGCTCCAATTCATGCATATACTGTTCTATTGTATTTAGTCATAATTTCCATTAGGGCAATGCCAGTAACATCAAATAGCTTATGCACTTTTTTTAACATTTCAGTGTTGTTTTCGACACATTTGGGGTATCTCCATAACCGCAGTCCCCGTGGGACCAACCCCAACTCTATGTTCCTTAATAAATACCCATTTTCCAGCTACAATTTTGGAAGTGAGTAACTAGTGTGAGGGGAAACTGGCTGGGGTAACATTCTTCATGTTTGTTTATACTAAATATGAATATGGACTTGCAGTGTCTTAATTTGAAGAAGTCATCAAAACCTACTGAAATAATAGATTTTCATTGCTGCACATACACTGTAGGAAACCCAGTCTATATTTAAGATGGTTAGCAAAAATATAATATTTTTACCACCTTATTGGTTTTACATAACTTTAATACAAGTTTTATTTATTAGATAAAGATCGAAGGTGGGAATAAAATAAAAGTTTTTTTTACCACACAGTAAATTTACATGTATAATCTTTTGTTCAGAATAATTCATTTCCCCTATTTCAGAGTCAGAAAATGTGAAGTGCACAATGCAGCATCTCACTGTTTAAGGAGAGGGGTGATTCCCCTCCATTAATGCTTAATGTGCATGGTGTACAATTTTTCTCTGTTAAACTTCAGGCACTCTGATATAATAGATTGCATTTGTGTACTGTTTCTACTAAATGTGAGCATTAATGTACTGTACTTTGTAAGCATATTCTTCGTAATACTGCAGGTGAAAATTTTAACTTACTGGGTCACTGTAACAGTAAATCATAACATTTATTTACGCACCTTAATTTTGGATTTAACCACCTTTTTCACCCACAAGAAGTTTGAAATGTTCTAGTAGTGTCTCTATTCCTGTGAGGACCCATGTCCTTGAAGGTAGCAATGCTGAAGGTGTAAGACTCCCATGTAAACATACACATTGTTCATTACTCTCTCTCCTGTTCTCTGTGTCTGACTTACTAATGTTCTCTCAGTTTATCCCTGAGGAAAATAAGTGCATAGTGGCCAACACTGTCTATCCTGCACTATTATTTCAGTGGAGTGCCATTTGCAGAGTTATAATTTTATAAAAAAAAATACAACTACATTTAGACATAATCAGAAGTGACTGCCTTCTCTATTAGAGTTAGTATAAAAGTGCTTGTTTTGCTTGTGGCTAACATTATTAAATTGAATGCAGTGAGAATTGTCTTAGATTTAATAAAGACATTAGACTTGAGGCATTTAAAAGCTTTGTTTTAATACCTTACCTCTACTTCATAGTCTAGTAAGAAGCCCACCACTAACTCTGCAGAACAGAAACAGCTTTAAATGCTGAGTAATACTGCACACTTAAAAATTAGACAGACACTTTCTTCTTTACCAGCATCTAGGAAAATAAGGAGGAGGCTGACAGAGTGTGTATTATTGGGTAAATCTACTCCTCTTCCAGCTAAATATGCTGTTATCTCAAGAGAACCTTCTACTAACACTGCAAACATAACCCCCTACTTTTGACTGTAAATGCTTTGATAGGGAATACCTTTCTTAAAGAGCATATAAAAACGTATGTTGCCTCCAGGGATATTTATTTGTCTTTAGAGTGAAGCTGTTTAGTAAACATCAGGGTTAAGTCTATGTTGATCAGAGACCCCCACTTAACATATTTGTCTTTGTGATGGCTTCTAGTACAGTATTTGTTTTATTCTGGATCAAGTGACTACAAGTCTGTCAGACCCACGATTCTCCTGTTTACACATTTACTCTTTTTACCTTCATTGCTGGATTACTTCCGCCCCCACCACACCCCGACAGATTACCTTTTCAGCACAATTACTCAGACCTCAGCAAATCCCTGAGCAGGGATGTCAGACCACAATCACAAACTGAGAGCCAGTGTGTGAGCCCGTGCTGTGTTGATTCAGGCATAAACTGTATATTTGAAGCCCCAAGTCTCACACACGCTTCTTGTTCATAGCGTTCATGATTTATACACCTCCAGTCACCATTAGTGGCTATTACAGTGGCATGTAATGCCCACCATTCGAATGTGAATTAGCTTCTGGATCATTCATTAACTCACACCCAAGCCATTCATCTCACTTTTGGGTCTAAAAATCATACACAGGTTACAGAGGGCACTGATGGACATTCTCTGTTCCTCTGGGATGGTCTGTACAAGCTACACTGTTTTTGTTGCTGACACCTTTGGATATGACTGTTGTACTAAAGGTATGACCTGATCTTGTTATATTCTGTTTGACATTAACAGATATTCAGTACAGCAGCTATTGGACAACCCCTTGTCTGCCTGTTTCTACTACTACTACTAAATCCACAGCAGAATCACGTGCAACTGAATGTAAATTGATCTCTTTACACACAATTCATGTCTTTACACACATGAGAGCTTCTTAAAGTCATCTTTTCATAACCACCAAACTTAAGTGTCCCACTTTCCCACTTCCACCCCGGTAGTCAACTAACCAGACTGGGCCCCCCCGCCCCCCACCCCCTTTGCAGATTTCTGGACCAGCCACAGTTTCGGATCCAAGACCCTAACGTGATGAATGGTAACCAAGATAACATCAGATCATTATTTTTTTTTCCCGCTGAAGCAAGCCTCCCTGCATGCCATAGCCCCTGCTAATTACATATACTAACTCAGAGATTGCACAATACCAGGGAAAGGGTGCAACTCCCTACTCTGAATACTGTGTGATCATGCATGCCTACTGACCATCTGTTTAGTCCACCAATTTAAACAGATGTCGACCAGAGTTTCTCTGCTTCTCTACTTTACAATTACACCTACAATTTATTTCGAAAAATTCTCTATTACAGGTCTCTAGTCATCTTGAAACTTATCAGGTCTGAGGATTTAAAAAAAACAATTCCAGGTAAACATCAGTCACCATCACATTTAATGGAGTATGTTGTGGAATTGCCACACAATAAATTTTGGTACTGGTTTAGCTTATTCATCTTCAACAGGACTAAAATTACTTTATGAAATGGCATCAGCCTTAGTTTTAAACAGAATCACCTTGAGTCCTGAATGCTTCAAGAGCACCATGACATGCTGGCAATCACTGCAAACTGGCTGAAAGAAGAAACATGATGTTCCATTCATATAGCACAGTGTTATTACCTTCAAAGTTGACAGCTGGGCAAAGCAAAGGAAGTGCTATTCTATTTAGTGTGGAAAACAGTATTAAAGCAACTTTTGCAGTAAGGGAGACTCCCCTGAATGAGCAAGCCCCTAACTGGATAGCAGTCCAAAAATCAGGTGTGCATACAGAGTTATTTGTTGGTGTACCCTACGTTTGGACTCCAGCTTCTCTTAGGTCACTACGAGAAGATTTTGGCAATAACATAATAGAAGTCCTCCATGAACAACTTCATCTTGCTGAGGGACTTGCCTTTTATTTTGGCTGGGCCAAAGAGGAGGCCACTGTAAAGAACCCTTGCATGACATCCTCTTTTGCAAATTCTAACTGAAACCATTAAACAACTCTAGCTCTGGGAAAAGTTCCTTAAATTATACTCTTATAACAAACAGCCTTTAAGTATACCAAGTCCTATATACTTCCAAACTCATTAAGGCCTGTGCTGTCAACAGTGGATTTTTAAATGGCCCAAATGTAAGTTAATTTAAGCCAGTAGGAGGCATATCATCACTCTTTTCAAAGTTGTTGCCCTCTTACAGAGCTGGAGGCTACTAATTTGAAAAGAAGGGCACTGGGATTGCCCTATTAAGCTTTCTAATTATCTTTTAAATTTTAATATGAAAAGTTGTTTCCAAATATAGACAAAATTAAAAGGAACAAATGCCCACACAAACATC
The DNA here is from genome assembly GCF_019279795.1 of Protopterus annectens. Taxonomy (NCBI): domain Eukaryota; kingdom Metazoa; phylum Chordata; order Ceratodontiformes; family Protopteridae; genus Protopterus; species Protopterus annectens. The sequence goes on along the minus strand of NC_056733.1, from coordinate 83,360,480 downwards.
TGAATGACAGACAGCCAAATGGAAGAAAATGGAAAGTACTTCTGCATTGTGAATGCATTCTGTGTATGTGTTACATAAATTACATAAGCAGATCATGTTGTGGAACACTTGTTTTCTTGACAAACAGAACTGTGGCATTCCATCCCTCCAACACTAATTTTCTCAACAGAGTTAAGTGAGTTGGCATTAGTGTTGGTAGTGTTTCTGGGTTAGGACCAGAGTAAGGGCTAGGTGAGGGATACATTTATTATACATATGTCTGTGTGTGTGTGTCTGAGTCTCTTACATAGTGGTACTGTCAGGGAAAGGTTTTTCAAAATGTAAAGGTACAGGATTGAGGTTAGGAGCAGGGATAGGATTAGGCTTAGCAGACATGGGTAAGGAGGTATGGGGGGGGGGTTAAAGCCCCCAGCCCATCCTTGCTCATGTTGTACTACCCTTAAGTTAAGGCTATGAGCTGTTAATGAGCTACTTCCAGTGGTACAAGGTTTGAGTCCCTCAGCCTTCATTTACCTGCTGTATGACCTTAAGCAATTCACTTAACCAGAAAATGCTTTGGAGCAACTGGGGATTTGGACTTGAGCCTTAATGGTCGGCTGGACTGCAAGTGTACTACCTAGCTATGAACCCTATATCTTTGACCCTAGCTTCAACTCTGGACCTTATCTTCTGAAAAACAGCTTCCGTAACTGTAACACTATGTAGGCAAATTACATCTGATAGTATGATAGCAGTGTTAGTTTTTATTTTATTTTTTTTTTTTAATTGGGAGGTTGACTTGTTAATCTCTTTCCAGACTGTGTCAATCCAGACTGGTGAATTATGTCAGATTCTAGTAGTGAAATCTCCTAAACAGAATGACAGTGTCTTCCTTTTCAGTGCTAGGCAGGATATAGTCAAGGGTGCTGTAGAACTGCACGTCATTAGCAACATTAACAGTGAGCTAGTCAGTGAGAGCAGTAGAACACTAACAGTTTCAGAGTTTGCATCAGATAGTCATAAAACATTTGTTGGAGCAAATGATGCTCTCTCCAGAAGAGAGCAACGTGTACATGAGAGCTAAGAACATGCCCCAAATAGCTCTGCCTTCAGGAGGTGTACCTCTCCAAAAGGAGCTGAAACCACTACCTTCTTTCAGCGGACCATCTGTTTGTCTCGTCTCCCTTTAGGTAGCATCTTGCAGGTCTTCTGGAGACAAAGCAACTTTTTTTCACGCCGGTCGATCACTATACTGACTGTTCATCATTGTCTGAACATTCCGTGCTGTAAAAATAATTTCATTTGTAAAGATTTAGAAAAATGGTGAAACATGTCATTCCTACAGGTAGTGGGGTTTGGCTTTATTGGCCTGAATGTAAAAAGTCATGGGCATTCAGAAGCCAAATAGCTGAAACACTGGCATGTTCTTAAGAGGTTTGTAGATCACAGCACGTTTCTATACCTTTGGGAAGCATTTCCAGATGTAAGCACGTTCAGGCAGCAGTGCCATTTTTGGAGAACAGCCAGAGTGTTCATATGTAGGAGTGCAGTAGTCCGTCTGTTTATAAGTTTAAGTTACAAAGCCTCATTTCTGATGTGTTTGTGTGTAATAAAGTTGCCTGAACTGAACCCACAAATGCTCGTTTGTTTTATCCTGACCAGACGAACGACATGGTGTCAGGACCAGGATCGGAAGAACAACTTTTCAAGCCATGAGGTGCAGAGTTGAAGGTGAAGGCAGACTAAGCAGGTTAAGTGAAACAGAGCTCAGACAAACAAAAAAAGGGCCAGAAATGAGCTAACAGTAAAGAAAAATGCACAAATAATTTATTCGGCAAAGAAAATGAAATGGCGCATTTATAAGGCACAAAACTCATTATTAATCAAACGAGTCACACAAAACATATTAAGCAAACGAAAGGTATAAACCACATTATTAAACGAAATGTTCAAACCCATATTTGATAAAACTAGCAGAACTATTCATGTGGGGCTCAGAATTATCTTTGGTTTGCATAACGAGCATGTTTAGAGTAAAACGGGCACAAGAAAAGTATAATGAGCATGATAAGCGGTTAAAAGGGCATAACGAGTACAGTAAAAGGGCAAATTAAGCTTAAAGAGCAAGGAAACCACATGTTTTTTAGTAAAAGACTGTTTTGGCACAAATTACTATTTCACACTGACGGAAGCCATTCAAAGCATAACTAGAGTTGCTTGAAGTATCTCAGTGTGTGCAAAGTGTTTGCAGCGTGTATGGTCTATTACAGTGCAATTATTTCAAACAGTTTGCTGTTTGTAAAGTACAGTTATATTGCAAAGTGCAGTTAAAGTACAGTCATTTCAAAATGTTTCTTTTGTTGTGTGCATTTATTTGCAGAGTGCCACTGTTTCACATTGTTTCTTACACTGTGCAGAGTTACTTCGTAAAGTACAGCCATTTTGAAAGGTTTTTGTGATTTCCACAGTTTATTTGCAAAGTCCTATCATCTCCCAAGTGTTTCTTACTCTGAGCTTCTGCTGTGTATAGTTTATTCACAAAGTACAGTTATTTCACAGTATTTCTTACACTGATAAGGAGTGGTTTCATAAAGTACAATGGTTTCATAAAGTACAATGGTTTCAGAGTGTTCTTGTGCTACTGAGACTTATTTGGCACAGTGCAGTTATTTCAGAGAGTTGTGCTATTGGGCATAATTACAAGTACTAGCACAAAGTTCTCTCATACGTTTGTGTATGTTCGTACATAATTTCAACCACACAATGTGTGATGATATGGCAGAGGCATTTCGCAGACCAGGTCCACTTGTGTTTGATCACAGTATAGCAGAAAACTGGAGAGTATTAGAGCAGGAATACAATATTTTCATGCAAGCAGCTTTTTCTGACAAAGATGCGCATATGAGAGCATTCATTTTGCTTAACTTAGCTGGGTCAGAAGCTACTGAAAGAGTGGTCATTTGTGTATGCACCACAAATATATGCAGGAGAGGGGGAAACCGCCATATTGTGGTACCGGCTGAATCAAGGAAGACCCAGAGTGCTTAAAACGTTAATTTAGAGAAATGTGTAACCCCCCCCCCGCCAGACAAATGTTACATTAGAGAGGCACTTATTTTATACAAGAGACCAAAAGCCATGTGAAACATTTGCAGCTTATATCACTGACTTGAGAAATAAAGCTAAAACGTGCAGATTTGATGACTAGGGTTACCACCTGTCCCTCTGTGAGGGACAGTCCCACTTTTGGCAGTTGTGTCCTGTGAAAAAAACTATAACATGGCAAATGTCCTGAGATTTTAAGACAAAATATATTTCTTAAGTTTTCCTTAATAGCTACATAAAACAGTTATTTTGTATCTGAACACAAATGCTACAAAAATAAGCTTTCATTTTGACAAAAAAGTGAAGTTCTGTCCTTTGTACTAGTCGTGGGTATGTTTTGTCCCACAAAAATCTCACATTTCTACAAAAAATGTCCCACTTTGGGCATTTGAAAAGGTGGCAACCCTATTGGTGACTTGAAAGATGAGTTAATAAAGGACAGGCTTGTGTATGGTGTTAATAGTGCTGTAGTGAGAAAGATTTTGCACTGATTTAACACTAAGCAAAGCTATAGAGATTTGTCAAATCCATAAACTCACAGTAAGCCACACAAATATACTTACAAGTGAAAAGAGCATGGTTTCACCAGCCTCTAGAGCAAACAGACAGCATGCAACATGTGGCAAGCAGAAACAGGCCTAAGCACATAACAGCAGCAACCCCTACGGGAGTGGCAGGGAGGACCAGTAGCTTTCTAGCAAGTTCCAAGACTAGCTCAGTAAAAAGGGCATGTTTAGTACAGTATAAGTGAGTCAGCAAAACCCAAGTCGTATTAACTGTCATAATTGTGCAGCCAACCAGGAGTCAAAGGGAGAAGTGCTTAGCATTTGGTCAACAATGCCACAACTGTAAAAAATGGAACCATTTTAAAAAGTTTTGTAAATCAGGCAAGCCTCAATCAGTTGTTAAAGGTCACTCAAAAAAGCAAGTTGATCATATAGAGAGCTGCAAACCTACTTTGTTTAGATGGTGCATCACTGGTTGGTGAAAAGGTTAATACAGTAGATTTGTTGGCAAAGAATTAAGCATTTTGTACTGTCCTGATCAATGGTAAACCCCAAAGAGCTCAAAGTAGACACCGGTTCAAAGTGTAATGTAATGTTAGCAGAAACATTTGCTAAAGTGACAGCTGGTGAGCAAGTTAATTTGGGCAACCGTGTGAACCTTGTTTCCTATGGAGGTGAAGAGATTCAAACCAAAGGTTCAGTAGTACTTTCATGTTATTCTGCTGGGAACAGTTACAGCTTGCAATTTTATGTAGTCCGAAGACCTGTGCAGTCATTATTGGTCTCAGATACAGTTTAAGAATGAAACTGCTTTCTTTTACCAAAGTAGTACATCATGTAACCACGTCCCAGTTCCAGCTTTACTGATGCTATTTTCTCAAAATACACTGATGTTTTAGACAAGCGAGGCAATCTTCCAGTTGTGTACTCTACAAAAGTAGACCCAGAGGTCAGTCCAGTGATCAGACCAGCAAGAAGACTTCCAATAGCTAGACAGAATGGTACAGTTAGGTGTGGTTTGTCCAGTCACAGAACCAACTGAGTGGGTGTTTTCCATGGTAGCTGCTCATAAGAAAAATTCAGATGAAATCAGAATATGCTTCGACCCAAGGGACTTGAACAAGGAATTAAAAAGATCTCATCATCCTATGCGGACAGTCAAGGAAATTGCAACCCTCATGCCAAATGCCACTGTTTTTTCCGTCTTAGATGCAAAGAGTTCATTTTGGCAAGTAATGTTTGATTGCAAAGCTTCACTACTGACTACATTCAGTACCCCATTTGGTAGATACAAATTCCTCAGGACGCCTTCTGGAATACATTCATTCTGCCAGTGAAGTCTTTCAGTGTGCAATGGAGTACATTTTTTCAGGCTACCCCTGTGCAATAATAGTCGATGATTTACTGGTTGGAGGTAATGGTAAAGCAGAGCATGAAAAGAAAGCTCACAAAAGTTCTGGACACAGCGCGTGAAGTGAATTTAAAGCTCAATTCTCTGAAGTGAAAATTCAAACTACCAGAAGTTATTCATGTAGGTCATTTATTTACCAGTACAGGCTTACAACCAGATCCTTCCAAGCAAGCAGCCATTCTTGAGATGCCAGTTCCAGACAATGTTCAAGACTTACAGCTTTTTCTTGGTATGGTTAACTAATGGGCAAATTTATCCCTAACTTTAGTGAGTTAACACTGCCTTTGAGGGAACTGACAGGCAAAAATGTTGCATGGTCATGGTTATACCACCACTAGAGATCATTTGATAACCTCAAACAGCAAATTGCTAACCCCCTTACATTAAGATACTATGATGTCCACAAACCAGTAGTTCTTTCCTGTGAGGCTTCAAAGTTCAGTCTTGGTGCAGATGTTCTTCAAGAGGGCAGACCCATTGCCTATGCAACTAAAATTCATACCCAAACTGAGATGCAGTATGCTCAACTTGAGAAGGAACTTTTGGCAATTGTGTTTGCATGTTTGAAGTTCCATGATTATATTTATGGCTGAGCTATCCAGACAGAAACCGACCATCAACCTCTAGTCACCATTTTAAAAAAGCCTATGCATTCCACTCCAGCAAGACTACAAAAAATTATGCTCAAACTGCAAAAGTATAATTTCTAAATGCTCTACATGAGGGGTAAACTTCCTTATCTGGCTGATACCTTATCCAAATCATGCAGAAATACCATGGAACAACTTGATACAAAAAATTCTGACTGACGCCATGGAAGTGCACAATTTTTCTACCACAAAACTTTAAGAGATCATACAAAGACTGTTCCAATTTTGCAAAACTCAACCACTTCATCAATGTAGGATGGAGGTCACAGCAATCCTGTGTACCTCCAGAAGTACAACCTTATTTTCCACACAGAGATGAGATGATGATGGAAGATGGTATCATTTTCAAAAGGTCACAAAAGTTATTGTTCCTACTTCCTTATAGCGTGAATACATTCAGATTTTGCATCGTGGCCACCCAGGTTCTGATTCTACCAAAAGAAGGGGGAGAGGACTAGTATTTTGGCCTTCTCTAGCGAATGACATTGTTCAAGTCTTTCTTCTTGTTCACTGTGCAACAGTTCTAAGCTGCACTTGCAAAAACAGCCACTTCAGCTACGCCAAATTCTTGTACTACCTTCGTCGACAATAGCAACTGACATATTCCAGTGGAAAAGTCAACAGTACTTAGTGTTGGCAGACTCTTATTCTAACTGGTTTGAGATCGATTTGCTACCTAACCTAACATCTAGTGCTATTATTAAGATGAAACGTCATTTCTCACTCCATGGTAGTCAACACAAAGGTATTTCTGACAATGGTTTTCAGTTTACCAGTCAATTGTTTCAGAAAATATACTCCGTGACAACCAATTAGGCTCGCCTGCTCAGAGACTTCTATCTAGGCAAACCAGAACAGCCTTGCCCATCAGTTCTAGTTTGTTGGTGCCTAATGCTAAACACAGAGCAATCAAGGCCCAAGTTTTTAAGAAGTGTTCTTCTCAGTCCAGCTACGATAAAACGGGCAGATTTCTTTGCCCGTTAAAAGGAGAGACAGTGAGGATGCAAATGGCGAAAGGCTTTGATCATATTGGTCAAGTGAGAGGTATATGTGCCGATCAGAGATCCTACTTAGTGGAATCTGAGGTTACAGAGTACAGGAAAAACCGCAGATGACTTCTTCCTGTCTCAGAAATGATACTGCAGTATTGTACCTGTGACACAGACTCTAGATCTCAGAGCAACCCTGATAATGATCGTACTGAAGAACATGTCGCAGAATCCATTCCCGTTCCTGATGATGTCCCCAAAGTTGAACAATCCTTGAAGACAGTCTCCATTGCTAGATCTAATTCTGACTTTTATGTTACACGGTCAGGTCGTATTTCTAGACCTAGTGTAAAATACACAGCAACCTGGACATAATTGTTTTGTGTGCATTTGACTTTGTATGACTGCATGTCAAATAGTTTTGTATAACTGCATGTCAAAAGATCATTTCTGTAAACTGCATGTCATTGAATACTGTCATTTTGTATATAGACAGTTTATCAAAGAGGGAGGATGTAGATCACAGCATGTGCTTTTAAGAAGCATTTCCAGATGTAAACACGTGCATATAAATACTGAGCATGTGCAGGCAGCTGTGCCATTTTGAGAGAACAGCCAGACTGTTAACAAGTATGAGTCTAGTACTCAGTCTGTTTAAAAGTTTGTGTTGCAAAGCCTCATTTCTTGTGTGTGTGTGTGTGTGTGTGTGTGTGTGTGTGTGTGTGTGTAATTGCTTGAACTGAACCCACGAATGTTCGTCTGTATTATCCTGACCAGAGGAGCGACAGGGTTATCTGCATATATCCCATGAACTTTCACTACAGAGTGTTTTGGGTATTACAGTGTGAAGACTTTAGTTTTGCTGTTTTTTTCTTGTAGTTTTTATTAAGCAGTTTATCTGTGTGACCTTTTTATCCTTTTGCTTGGGAGTTTACTAAACTATTAACAAATGTATGCACAGGTGTAATAAATGAGATAGTACTGTTCGCATCTGTTTACTAATTTGGATTCAATAGTAATGTGAAAAAATGTGCAAGTAAAGCATATCAGCATTATGTAAACCCCCCGACAGGTGCATTTTCATAAGTCCTTTTAATGTGTGCTTGAATGCATGGTTCTTTTCAGTTCCAAAGTCTGCCTACATCTCTTTTGAGTAACATTATTTGTGGATTCAGGGATACATATGAGACGGCCAGTAGAGGAATTAACACCTGTGAGGGTTCATGCCAGGTGAGTGTACAGTTTAGTCTCCAAATAAAATCCAGCTGAACAGATGAGCAGGGACCACATTCAAGCAAATTTAGGTTCACCGCGAAAAGGCACCAGTGTACATTTTAATAATAATTGGCAGTAAATCTGAAAATCCGGCTCTATCTTAACTGAAGTTTATGTATTACTCTGGGGGTTGGTGTACTGAGTAATATTAGCTAATTTTCAGAACTGCAGTATGGAGTACAGAAGTACAAATCTTATTCTTCTAAAACAGTAACAAGCTAGACATGTCACAAGTTACTCTTTGCAGGTACACTTGGTCAACACATCTATTAGAGCCTTGCGCACTAAGGATTCTGTTTGTGGACTTCAGCTCTGCATTTAATACAATAATTCCAAAACTTCTTCTTGAAACTCTCCGTTTTCTGTTCCTGCTTCCACCTGTCAATGGGATCAGCAATTTTCTAACCAATAGGAAAGATCAGGTGAAATTGGGGAAATTTACATCTAGCTATCGCACAATTAATACAGGTGCCCCCCAGGGATGTGTGCTCTCCCCACTGCTATTCTCCCTCTACACTAATGATTGCACCTCTAAGGACCCCTCTGTCAAACTTATTAACTACACAGACGATACAACTGTCATCAGGCTCATCAGGAATGGTGATGAGTCTGCATACAGATGGGAGGTTAAGCAATTGCTCCTTTAATGTAGTCAGAATAATCTGGAACTGAACACTCTTAAAACTGTGGAGATGACAGTGGACTTTAGGACTGGTACTACAATATTATCCCCCCTTTATATTTAATACTGCTGTGTCAGTTGTGGAATACTTCAAGTTTTTGGGATCTATAATTTCCTGGGACTTGAAGTGGGAGACCAATGTAGGGTTCATCATAAAAAAGGCACAACAGTGAATGTACTTTCTGCTACAGCTGAGAAAGGTCAACCCTCCCACAGGAGCTGTTGATACAGTTCTATACAGCAGTCACTGAGTGTTCTCAGCTCATCCATAACAGTTTGGTTTGGATCTCTGTCTAATCATGACAAAAATAGGTTACATCAAATAGTCAGGTCTGCCAAAAATATCATTGGTGCTAGTTTGCCCTCCTTACAGAACCTGTACTATTCCAGAGTCATGAAAAGGGCAGGGAAGATCATCATCGACCCTTCACATCCAGGCCATTTTTTTTTTAACTATTACCATCAGCCAAGCTTTATAGATTAATACGCACCAAAACAAGCAGATATAAGAACAGTTTTTTTCCACAGGCCATCAAGTTCATAAATGGTTAACTCAGATTATTAGGTTGGGTATTGTTTTTCCCAAGCCCCCGAGGATTCTGCAGTATTGTTTACATACCGTTAATACATGTTTTTTTCAGAGTTTATTTCAGTATTTCTTGCACTGCGTTGCACTTTGCACCTTGTATGTATATGTACATTTACTTTGTCTTGTTCTTAATAGTTGCATGAATGTTATTTGTCTTGTTCTTAATAGCTGTATGTATGTCATTTATGTAATTCATACTTGGAGAGTCACTGAAACCGGAGTCTAATTCCTTGTATGCGTGCATACTTGGCCAATAAATGTGATTCTGATTCTAAGGTTAGCTAATATTGTCTATAGGACAGTTTCTCTGAAATCCAAAGGCTTTGTGCACTTTGTACAAATCCTTAATTTGTTTTATTTTGTAGTATAATTCTCAGTTTTTGCTTCAGCAGTCAAACTGACATCAGAGCTTTATAGATGGTCCAAAGAAAATTTAGCCGGAAAATTTGTCTCAGAAATATGACTCCTACAGACAGATTTCAAAGGCTAAACTTAAACATCCATGTTCAGCCTGTGTCTTGCTTATTTCATATGCAAAATAAGGGCTAAAAACTACCAGGCTAATTATAAGGTTAGGCTTCTTCAAGTGCTCTCAGATCTATAACTTGGTAAGTAGCTATGAACCTATAAATCTTGTGCAAGTTTTGCTTGGCATTCATTTTCTATGAAGATTTTGTTTTACAAGCATTAATGGGTCTGGCAATTCAAGCTTCATATATCGCTACATTAGGACAACCAATATTAACTTTGCCACTGTGGTTGTTGTTGTGTCTTTCGGCTTTTCCCGGTTAGGGGTCGCCACAGCAGAACTCCGGTCCGCTAATGATTGGCAGTAGATTTTTACGTGCCGAGGTACGCCCATTCATGCGCGTCTCCACACAGAAGACGCTCTAGCTGAGAATCGAACAGGACAACGTCTTACTGTGAGGCGACAACGCTACCGCAGCACCACCACCGCAAACAATGCAAAAAAGAGATGCATGTTCATTACACAAGCTACAGCAAGACTGTGCAATAACCTCCTGGAAAGCTTTACACACACTGAGAACCTGGTCATATTTAAGAGCGGATTAAACAGTTGCAAGGGACATCTAGATTTGGTGACATACTGAGGGAGGCTATGCATTTTGATGGCCTGGGACCTACAAACAGGTTTAGGAGAGCTTATGAAATGATGAATGTACATTATTTCTGAATGATGATCTGATTTTACTTTGGACACAGTGACGTATCCAAAAGCATATTACTATGCTCACTTTCCCTTTGGTCCACTCATGTGATCTAACCATACTCTACAAAAAATTACAGAAACACACACTGAATGCACTTCACAGGAGAAAGGCCACATTACAAATGTGACAGTTTATGGCATATACAGAAATTATGACTTTCTTGCAACTTGCTTTGCTGAAGTCTAATTAAACAAGCAAATGAGCTCTGAAGCCCAGGTTCTGATACACTGTACCCAATATGGTACTGTATTTCTTGGACAGAGTGAGATTTCAAGAACTGCACAGTATAAAATCTGAGGATAATTAATTGAATGTCAACAAATAAATGTATTTAAAACCTTGTTTTAAAACATACTAAGTTCTCATTCTGACAAACTAATGTGTTGTTTTCATGTCTGTGCTTGAATGATATGACTATGTCTGTCTAGTTTTTCATTCGGTTAACCATATGCATCTGGAGCCTTTCTCCTCGGGCCTCCACTGAAAATGGGTACCTCATTACCCAGCTGGACTTTCCAGGTAAACAAATGCCAAATAAATAAATTACAAATGTGTGGTTGTTTTTATGTATTAGCAGCAGAAAAAACGCAAGAATTGCCTGCTGGCAAACAAGTTTCCAAGGCACAAAATTTGCATAGTTCATTTAAACAGGGGGCTTTCCAGTGGTCATGTGGGCTCCATAATGACAGAAAACATTTATTTATTGACATTTGTTACTGGGAAAGTCCACTGGGCCATGAAGAGCTCATTTTCAGTGGAGGCCCGCGGAGAAAAGCTCCAATTCAAAGAAAAACAGCATAATAATATAAGATAACAATATAACATAATAATATAAAATATGAAATATAAGCAGCAAAAAAGCAAGAGAGACAAGAGTTTTCATGCATATTTACAAGGTATAATTAATATAATCCACAAAAATTAATAGAAATCCATGGTAACCATGAGAGGAAATGAAGAATGAGTAAGATATACCAAAGCGGAATAGATAAGTGTAACAGGATTTGTGCCTCTAGTAAATAAATTGTGGGAATACAGAAATAAGAGCAGGGAGAATACAGATTTACAGATACACTTTAGAGTAGTGACAAGGCACATAAGAGGTTACTAGCAGGACGGAAACTGGTTAACACATTTACAACAAATAGTGTAAAAGAATGGTTAAGGATGTTAGATAGTGGAGATGCAAACATACAATGGATTGGGCTAGGTGGTTCATGTGATCATTAAAATAAGTCCATTTATTTTTGTTTTAGCTGCTGTAATCACATGGTCTTCCAGACGTCTTCAGATTTGTTAGTACCTGCATCAAGAAAGACCAGTTAAGGTCTCTAAGAAAACAAATATAGGAACAATTCTAGGCAAGCAACCACACGGTCTATATATTTAGCCATACAGTATGTGTATGCAATTTCTGTGATGAAGTAGTAGAAAACAGGGTGATATAGTTTCGGGAAATTTAAAATTATTCACAGTTAAAAGAAAAGTCAGCCTTATTCATTTGTAAGGAAAGGGCAGTTATGTCTCCAGCCCAGGGAGGACTTGGATAAAGTGATCACAACAAAACAAACAAATGCCTTCTGTCAACAGAAAAATAAGGATTTCTTTACCTTGCTCAACAGGAATAGTCAGCTAAGAAAACCGGAAAAACCTGATTAAGGAGTCTGGTTTGGGCATGAAACAAAAACAAGTTTATTGACAGAAAGGCTTCAGAAACACAATTTTGAAAAGGTGCAACATTCACTACATCAGTAAGGCCATGATAAATGGGGCAATGAATTACTTTAAATAGCACATTTTACCAAATGGCATGAAAACTGCTGTTTAAATTGTAATTGGGGCAGCAGACATACTTGAAAGAAGTCTTCCATGCTTTAGTTGTGTTGAGAGAGGTGGCAATAACTCCGCTATGACAGCCCAGAGTAAAGAACTAATATGCTTATTTATTTAAAAAGTAACAGAAACAAGGGACACAGAGTGGTTACTGCCTGAAAAATGTTAAAAAGTATAAAGAGATTATTTAAAAACTTGGATGGGAAACATCAATTTTAATTTATAAAAATATACCAACGCACAACAAAATGTCATAAATCAAAGATATATTTTCAAAGTACAGTAACAGTGTGAGCTGCAGAAAATCAAAGGAGACCCCAGTAAATGTTAAATGCTAATGACTTCCTGCCTTCTCCCCAGGAATAAGACAAAGGCATGCTTCATGAAATGTGCTGTTTCTTGCCAAGCACTCTGTGAATATCCCAAGAGTGGAATAACCGTTCCAAAGTGGAATCAAGAACTGGTTAGCATCAGAAAAGCAGCACAGACTGAATACATGAATTCACCTTCCCAGGTGGCTCTGGTGGTACAGCTCTTAGCATTTTCACCTTACAGCAAGAGGTTTTCCAGTTCAATTCTCGGCTGGGGTGCCTTCTGTGCAGAGCCTACATGTCCTTCCTCCCTGCAGTCGAGTGGGTTTCCTCCGGATGCTCTGGTTTACTCCCACATCCCAAAGACATGCTGTAGGTGGACTGGACACACTAAATTGTCCCTAGGTGTGCGTGTGTCTCTTCTGTGGAAGGTTGGGTGCCAGGCTGTCAACTCGACATCATAAAACTCCACTGCCAATCATTCTGCAGAATGTTGTTCTGCTGTGGCAACCTCTAACGGGAAAAGCCAAAAGGAGAAGTGCACAGACTGAATTCATACTTCTCAGATACTGTGGTTTGGCACAGTGCTGTGACTTCAGCCGTCAGATGTACTTCCAACCCTCTTAGACTTACTGACTTTCTTCATAAAGTTTGACTTGTTTTTCTGGGAGCATACCTTATTTAGTAAATAAGCTAAATCTATAAAAATATTCTCTACTACTTACTATATAGGGTCTAGCAGATAAAACTATTATATTGTGAAAAATAAAGTGCTCTTTCTTCTGACCCTCTGCTATGATTTGTGAAGTCCATTTCTATAAATCTGTAATGCTCAAAAGTTGAGAGGTATGGTGGTAATTAGTTCCTATAGCAACACTGGAATAGAAACCTTACTTATTTATTTAATGTTGATATGCAGGGAAGATGATCAGTTGTTCCCTTTCACAAAAAGGGTGATCAGTAATGCTAGGGACTGAAGAGAGATTTTGCTTAGGTATCAAGACTTGGAGACCTGCTGTTCGCTGCCTATGCTCTTTAGTGTCCACACCAAGTGCCCATACTCATTAAAATCTATGCTCATTAGTACCCATACTCAGCATTTAGTACCCATGCTCATTAATGTCCATACTCAGCACCCATATTCATTAGTATACATGCTCATTAATATCTATGCTCATTAGTGCCCATACTCACCATCAACATTCATTAGTGCATACGATCATTAACATCTATGCTCATTAGTACTCACACTCAGCTCCTACATTCATTAGTGCTCATGCTCATTAACATCTATACTCAACTCATTAGTAACCATGTCCACTACTGCTCATGCTTGGCACATACATTAATTGGTGCACATGCTCATTAGTTACTCACACTCAGCACCTAAAAGTGTTCCTACTCAGCACATACATTAATTGGTGCACATGCTTATTAACATCTGTAGTCATTAGTGCTCATGCTCAGCACATATATTAATTGGTGCACATGCTTATTAACATCTGTACTCAGTGTCCATGCCCATTAGTGCTCACTCTCATACCTACATTTATTACTGCCCACACTAATTAGGGTCTAGGCTTGGTGCCTAAGGTCAATAGTGCCCATGCTTATTTGTAACCATTTTTCTTTTGGTTAGAGGATCTTTAATTCAGGTACTTTTCTCAGGAGGATAGGGAAGGTATACTTACGCAATGCCTTTAAAGAGGTTATAATCTCTAGTCCTTTGGGAAATTTGCTGGGCAACTGAGAGCATCTGAGGTACTGATACAATGTAACATGACAAACATTCTGTAATGCATGGAAAGCTGTTAGTTCGACACTTTCAGGAGCTGTGTCTGGTGGTGATATTCTACACCTCTAAAATAACTGTTCAGTCATTTGCTTCAGGCAGTAATAAGGGGCATTTCCATCATGCTTTTTATGAGACTTGGCAGAAAATGTAGATTCAGTACATTCAGCAGTCGTATGCCTCTGCCCAAGAACTACTCGCTTAACAGCCACTGTGCCCTTTCCCCCACAAGTACTCCTTCACAGTTAAACAAACATCCATGGCAGGGAATACAAAGTCTACACCAGTAATGGCTTTCCTGCCTTTTTTCTATGGCCATAAGGAGGTAAGGAGATGAGGGAGCATTTAAACTGAATGCAACAGACACAGTGACTTACACCTGTCACAGCTATCCTACATAAAACATGCATTTTCAAATGAGGTTACTAAGAATTTCATGAAATGCCAAGTACGAGCTCCCTGTATCCACCTAACAATTTTGTGTCTTTCGGCTTTTCCCGGTTAGGGATCGCCACAGCAGAACTCCAGTCCGCTAATGATTGGCAGTTGATTTTTATGTACTGGCTTGCCAGGCCTGACACACAACCTTCAACGAAGCTATGCCCATTCACGCAAGTCTCCACGCAGAAAACGCTCTAGCTGAGAATCGAACCGGACAGCGTCTTACTGTGAGATGACAATGCTACCGCAGCACCATGTTTGTAACAAAGCAGGATGGATGCAATTACTTATTTTGCTCACCTATCAAATGTGCAGGTAGACTGATCCTTTGAACCATTTTAGTGAAGATCCAGGTCAAATGCAACAAAAATTTAAATGTTATTAAATATGACAAGTATACTACAAGTTTTGAGAGAGACTATGACAAGTGCCAAACAGAAAAAAAAATGTGTGTGTGTGTGTGTGTGTGTGTGTGTGTGTGTGTGTGTGTGTGTATATATATATATATATATATATATATATATATATATATATATATATATATATGCACACATATATTAGCAAACAGAAAAAAAGTATTTGAATCCTTCTGTCCTTCTTTTGGATGAGATGCTAAACCAAGACCCTATATGCTCAAGCTGGTGATAGCTTAGCTGGATGCAAAATACCCCATGGCACCTACTGAAAAGTGTAGGGGAGTTTCCCTAGTGCACTGGCCAAACGTTCCCTAGACAGTATTCCTTGAAAACAAATTAGCCTAGTCAGACTAACCTGGTTAACACTGGAAAATAAATACTAAGTATTTATGACAACATTCAAAAAATGACATGGCAAATCAACACTGGACAATACTGAAACTGGAATTAGTCTGTTAACAGTCAGATGTTGCTCACAGACAGCAGTGTTTAGAAATCCTGCCCTCTGGCTGCACTTTACTCTCTGGCTACCCTTTACGTCCCCTCCAGGCACTATGATCTTTGATTCTGTTATCTGATGAATGGGTAGGTGTGGAGTTCAAAGGGCACAGTCTTTTGTTACTATTACACAGTGCTTGAAGTAAATATCTGCTTACTACTAGACTCCGTTGATTTGTTGAAATGTCATTTAAATACGACTGTAGAAAATACAACTCAGGTTCAACTGTATGTGGAGTTATACAGCTGCAATGACTACTTTTAGAAGAAAACATGCACGTTTTAGTAACACAGAACAGTTTTTGATATATATGTGAATAAACAGAAATAAATGGAGAATAAAACTACAAAAAGTGCTTTGGGCTTGCTGTAACTTGTCAGAGCTGAACTTGCTGCAATCAGAAACACTAACAATGGTGTGCAGCTTAAAAGAACAGGTGCTAGGTCAAAAGTATCTACTATCACACTGAAGGGGCTGGCAACTAGAGCTCAAAAGGACTGTTGTCTAAAGAGCCAAAAACAAGTTGAAAGGGGCTAATTATTTTACTACTGCAGTATGCAGAGGGGTGCCAGGCTTGTGCTCGATGCCTTGATATTTGACTACTGTACAAACAACTACGAGTAAGTGAATACTAGCTTTTCCTCCTCAAGATAGAGGTTTCAGTGCCCCAAGGATTTCTCCTTTCCCTGAGGTGGTGTGACCTCAGATTTGGTACATTAAGTAGCAGTGATACTTAAGAGTGCAACCTCAACATTCAGGAGTGCAGGGGGCTTGTCCTCCAAAAACATTTTTTCCTAGTATTTTCACACTTTTTTCCTCTGTTAGGACTGCATCTTTAACTGTTGATCACAACAAAGTCAAAGTTTTGTCACAAAGCCACAACAAATACAGTTCCTACTACTGTTTCTACTAAGCTTAGGTGCATACATGAAAAGTAAAATGAAAACAGATTTTGATGGCAGATAAACATTGCTTGCAGCACCTTTTCTATTTCCCCACATAACAGCATACCAAACCAACAATTTATCCTTTTTTGTCTGTGCTCTCAAAAAAAAAAATACTTATATTTTACTGATTTATTATGGAGTTCCCTTCCTGTCGTTTGCTGTATCATTACTTCAGGTAGGCTGTTTAATCAATCACCTTTTTAGATGAAATAATCCTTCACTGTGTTTCCCACGATTGTATATTCAGACTGTGTCCTTTCCCTCTCATACATACATTTAAATTTTTGCAAGATGATTGCCATTTGATCTCTATTGACATTTGAAAGATGTGTTCATGTCAGTTTACCATCAAAATGATGAAGGCAAAACATTTTTTAAGCAAAAGACTGAACTAAAATGTAGAAAACAAAAATATCTAGACTAAATGTCGAACATCAGTAACAACGAACGACATACCAGACTTCCAGTTTCGAAAGTCCGTATGTCCATTTATGTTTTAGCAAGGGGACGCCCTCCCCTGCACCCCCCATTCCCTCCACACCCCCTGCAACTTATATATACCAACTCCAAGATTGGACTACAGTGAGGAAAACGGCAAATTCCCTAATCATCACTGTACTGCGATCTCCATTCACACTGCCAAACACATAATAATGAATCAAGCTTTACTTTGGAGTAAAGTCTGGCATTGTGAAACTTTGAAAACTTACTTTCAGCCACACAATTTTCGAACACGAGCCTCAAACTTTCATGGCAAACCGTTCATGTCTACCCTCATCATCTTCCTCTCCTTCCTTCAGCACTGTAAGTGCTAAAGTTTTATAGTCTATGTTTTTTTTAGTACAGACTGTGCAACACTGTAATGCCTTCCTCAGAGCTGAAACTATCCCAAGTGTTTAGAAGGATGAGGTATGCATCAAATATTGCTTGTTCATATTGGCATTAATTTTAAAACCAAGCTACATACAAAGTATTAAAAAGTATCAAAGCTTACACAATGGCAAACACAGCTGTGTTGATATTTGACCTCTGTATAGCGCAGGTAAATACATATTGTTGTTTATATAATATTTATTTATATTGCCATAACTTTCATGTTTTATCTAAATATCTTGACAACCAAGTAGCACAGTCAGAACTAGCCTCATATAAAAGCTCTCAGCGGGATGAGCAAAGTGCTACTAACATTATGTAACTTCAGTGGCAGCTGAGATATCAAATTGTTTAGAAAATAAACACACTTAAAGTTTAAAACCTAAACAATACTACCAACTATGAAAATAGTTTGTGCTGAAGAGTTTGCCACTTGCACTTTTTAGTAACACCTATTTTCCCAGAGGTATTAACATTTGTTTGAAATATGAGGACATAATTTTATTATAACCAAATGTTTAGACTTTACGCATTGGAAGTTACAGTTCAAACTTCCAGAGCCCCATTGGAGGGAATGAGATATTTCACTTTTCTGCTTCACTTCCACAATAAAGTAGGTGCAAAGGAGCAAGCTGTGATTAAATGAAAACTATTCTCATTAAGCAGAAGAGATATGGCCTAGAAGAGGTCTTAGATGTAAACAGATGTGCTATAGATGCAAAGTGTCCAGTATGTCATGGGCAGAGTAAAGCTAATGTAGTTGCATCTACAATAGGCTAAGGTCAGAAGTAGCTCTAAGATGGGTGGAGCTTGTTCCACTGCTTCTGTCCTAAGGCACTGAGGCTAGGTCAGCCATTGCCGTAGAGGTACTCCTTCCCAGATTGAAATACCACCTCCCCTTTAACTGCTCTTCTCTCTGTACACAGGCTTTCAATCAGCTAAGGATAAAATATTTAGATTGCTTCATCTAACTGCTGAGCATGAGCATCAATATACTAATCTCATCTCAAACAACTGTCTCCATATTACAGCTAGAGCTACTTCATTGATCACTGGGGTCATTTTACAATTACAAAGTGTTAAATGATGGCTGCTGTCCCCACCACTTCCAAGCAGGCTGCAGTTTGGAAGCCCAGCCTAAACTCTTAGGAATAATAGATACTCAGTTATACAGGCTCACACTCATATCTGGTATGTGTGAAAGAGGTTTCCCAAAACAGTTACACCTATTTAGAACAATTGCAGAGAGGATATTAGGAATACAGACCAACTAGTGGCTGTCAAGAAAAAGTACAGTTGTGTACACTTACCATAAATGTAAATGTTCGAGTGTATTCACTGCTACAGTCATCAATTTTGGATTATCTTCCTGCAGGTAGCCCTCAGTCGGCCTGAATACAAGTGTCTTGGGATTTTTGCATCGGATGCTGCTGCTGCTTCTTCCATGATGTCAGGGGCATAAAACATGCAGCCGACACCATTTCAGTTTTTCTTGCCCAGATGTGAGGCGCTCCCAAAATAGGAAGCAATTACATGGTGTAGAACACCCCCAGTCTTCTTCTTCTTTCGGCTTTCCCGGTTAGGGGTCGCCACAGCGGATCATCTGTCCGCTCATGATTGGCAGTGGAGTTTTACGGTGTCGAGTTGCCAGCCCGGTGCCACACCTTCCACAGAAGGCACACACTCACACCTAGGGCCAATTTAGAGTGTCCAATCCACCTACTGCATGTCTTTGGGATGTGGGAGGAAACCGGAGCATCTTGCTGAAGTGATTGGCTAGAAGTAAAGCTGTTTTCCAGGACAGGAATTTTAACTTTGCTGTAGCAGCAGGTTCAAAGGGTGGAAGTGTGAGCTTCTCCAATACAAAGTTAAGGTCCCACGCTGGAGAGGGAGCTCTCCGGGGGGGGGGGGGTCTTAAATATTTGGCTCCTCTCAGGAACTGTTTGACCAGAGGATGAGAGAAGAGGGGTTGCTCAATATTATAATGAACTGAGATGGCAGAGGCATGAATCTTAATTGAAGAGAAGGATAGGCCTTTGTGGAGCATTTCTGTTAAGGAATTTAGTATACGAGGTAAGCTGGGCACAGTTGTGTCCATTCCCTGAGAGTGGCTCCAAGAACAGTATCTTTTCCATTTTTCTGAATAAGATTTTCTAGTACTAGGCCTCCTTGCCTCAAGGATGACAACCAGAACCTGTTTACTGAGGGTTGCTGTGATGAGTTCAGGTGATGAGCCAAGGCTTCTAGGTTCAGGGTTTGTAGCAGAGGATGCAAAATCTGGCCCTCCTGCCGGGACAGCAGGGAAGGGGTCTGAGGCAGGTGCCATGGTGGCACTATTATCAGACTGTGCAAACGTGTGTACCAGTGCTGGCATGGCCAGACTGGTGCAATCAGGATTGTCCTTGGCTTGTCCTGTTTGATCTTTAGTAGAACCTTCAAGAGGGGGGAAAGGCACAGATTGAGAGGTTTTCCCATGTAAAGGACAGGGCATCTACTTTCCAGGCTGAGTTCTGGTGCAATATTTGCTCAATTGATAGTTCTGTGGGGAAGCAAAGAGGTTCACTTCTGGTGCACCCCACCTGTAGATAAGAAGCTTGAATGATTTGGGTTCCAGTTTCCACTCGTGTTGGTCCATTGGATTTCTGCTTAAGTCTGCCAGTGAATTTAATTTGCCTGGTAGGAATTGAGCTTGCAGGTGCACTTGATTGATCAAGGCTGTGCTCCACAGAGCCATGGCTAACCTGCAGAGTGGGTAAGAATGGGTTCCCCCTGCTTGTTTATGCACTGCATAACCGTGGTGTTGTCTATCAATAGTTGCCCTGGAAAAATAAGGCATTTGAAGGCTGTCAGAGCATTCTGTACAGCTAACATTTCTTTTTGATTGATATGCAGGTGCATTTGCTTTGGGCTCCAATTGCCTTGAATGCATTGTCCTACCATGCGAGCACCCCACGCATAGTCTGATGCGTCTGTTAGGGTTTGGGCGGTAGGGGGTTGAGTGAAAGGGAGTCCCTTATTGTGGTAGCAGGCCTCTGCCCACCAAAGAAACTCTGTCCTTAGGCAAGGAATGATAGGAATCATTGTTTCCAGGTCCTGAGAATGTTGACACCAGACACTTTTTAAATATCACTGAAGTTTCCTCATATGCAGTCTTGCATATGGAATTCGTAGAATGCAAGAGGCCATTAACCCTAGTGCTTGCAGTATTTTTCTTGCAGATAGCTGGGTTTTGGTGGCCAGTAGATTGAAGTAGTTTGTCAAATAAATTAGTTTTTCTGGAGTGAGGAATGCCATCTGGTTAGTTATGTTCAAGCTTGCTCCCAGGAATACAATCTGCTGGCTGGGTACCAGATGTGATTTCTTTTTGTTGATGGTGTATCCTAGTGAAGTTAGAAGTCTCTTTACAAATGTCAGGTGCTGGAGTAGCAATTCCTGACTGTCCGCCTGAATCAGGCAATCGTCCAAGTATGGGTAAATATGGATTTTTCTCTGCCTGCAATATGCAATGGCTGGAGCTAGGCATTTTGTGAATACCCTGGGCGCAGTAGATAAGCCAAAGGGAAGTGCAGAGAACTGATAGTGCGTAGAGCCTGCTCTGAAACGTAACATAGATATTTCCTGCAAGATTCCCTTATGGGGATGTGCAGATAAGCTTCTTTTAAGTCTAAGCTAGCCAGGAGTCCTCGACTAGCATAGGAAGTAGCTGTTGGAGAGTAAGCATTTTGAATCTTGGAACCACCAGTAAGGTGTTGAGAATAGACAGATCCAGGATAGGGCAACCAAGAGTTTTCTTTTCTGGGTACCAAAAACAGTCTGGAGTAAAACCTTGTCCCCTTTGCTCTGCTGGGACCAGCTGAATAGCCTTGATACTGAGAAGAGAAAGTACTTGCTTTTGGCCTCTGCCCACTGGTTTGGGGGGAGGTCTGGCCATCTGTTTGGGGTTGGCAGTGAGTGGAAGTAGAATCTGTATCCCTGGGATACAATGTTCAAGGCTCATCTGTCCTGGGTAATGTACTCCCAGTTTTTTGCATGCAGTGCTAGTTTTCCTTCTAAGGGTGCAAGTTCTTGGGCAAGGCTTGGAAGAGTTAAGGATAAGTCAGTGTGAAAGTTTACCATAGGATGGTGGCTTACTACTCCCCATTTTAGAGGTGGGAGCACTCCATTGCTTATATCTGTGCATAACCCTGAGACTGTAGTCTTGGTGGTCTGCTGCCTCTGGGTTTGGACTGAGAAGGTCTGGGAGGGACTGAAAAAGACAAGTTTTTTGAAGGCCAGTGCCTACTGAATCTAGGTGGCTGTACCTGTAGGAAATCTAACAGTTTGCATAGATTTAACTTTTTTCTCCATCTTTCTGAGGACTTCTGCTTTAGTGCCAAACAGACGTTCTTGGTTTAACGGAGCATCTAGTAATTTTGCTTTGACATGGTCTGGCAAGATTTGTTCCTTAAGCCAAGCATGCTTTCTAAGAACAGACCCAGTGACAGCAGCCCTGCAAGATGCTTCTAAGGCATCAAATCCACATTGCAAAGTACGTTTTCCAACTTGGTTAGCAGAATGTATTAACTCTTGTAAATGTTTATGTTCCGCACAATCAGGAATCAACATCATTTTTTGTTTAATTAGTTCCATAATATGTTGCTGATACTTTAATATATGAAACTGGCAATTTAAAGCCCTGATGGCAAGAGTAGCAGAGGTGTATACCTTCTTACCCCCATCTGTCTAAAGCCCTAGAATCCCTGTCCGAAGGGGTAGGGGTTTTGGCTGTTGTAGCCTTAATGCCTTAAGGTCCCTGGGAAATGGTCTCTGGACCCGCAGCAGGATTCTTAAAGAGGAATTTGTGGGAGTCAGGAACTCTGTAGTACCGGTCAAGTTTCCTGGGAGCTGGAGGCAAAATATCAGGGGTAAGGCTGAATTCCATGAAGACATCTACAATTTCCAGAACAGGACGGATAGCGAGAGGACTGTGCTGAGGCAAGTTTAAAAATTCCTCGAGTCTCTTTTTGGACTGTGGGTAGTCCTGGCACTCCCAGGGGAAATGCTCTCCAAGGGTATGCAGGGTTTCACCAAAAGAAAAATCTTTTGGTGGGGAACCAGAGGGAATGGAATCCTCTGCATCAGAATCCTCATAGGTAGCGAAGGGTATGTTCCTGGTAATCAGAAGGGTCAGAGTCACTGGACTCATGATCTGAAGAATCAGAAGGAAAATCAGTTCTTGGTCTTTTTGAGGGGGAAGGCTGGCTTCCCCTAATTAAAGTAAGGTCTTCAGCCATTCTAAGCATTTGTTTCTGTGGTATGTGGGCCTGAGAATGCGCTTTGGTCATCGGTTTCCTAGGCGTAGTGCGAATGCAGGGCCTGTGAAATTCTGTATTTTTGGTTTGAAACGAAATTGTCTGTTTAATATGAAAATCGGAAGGTCTGAATACACCCTCAGAAGCCATGTGCCTGCACAGCAGCTCCGGACCCATCTATGGTAGCGACATCCACAGGTTCCATAGTCGAAGAAGCATCTTGCGGCATACTGGACTCCAAATGGGTCTCAGTAGAGGCCTGCAAATCTGTAGAAGCGGATATTAGGGGCTGCGAAAGCACCTCACTGAGTACTGGCAGACTGGTGACTAGCTTAACGGAAGCGTCGTCGGCAGTTTTGGACCTATGTGGTTTATCTCTGTCTTTATCATTATGTTTTTTTGGAAGACCTGTAGTCGGATGGCTTATCGAAGCCATTTCAGAATACGGAGAATGAGAGTGAAAGAATTTAGTGACAAAATTAGCCTGACAACAAATAGTTCGAGCATTGAACAAGGCACAAAATCGACAGCGAGGAACGTCGTGGTCTGGGCCTAAACAGGTGACACAGTAAGAATGAAAATCTCTGTGAAGTATTTGCTTTCCACAGGCAAGACAATTATTATTTTTTTTTCTGACATCGGTTAGAACAAGAAAAAAGGATCCCCAACGGGGTACTTATCTTTTAGAAGACTTCGGGTCTGAAACTCGAAAAACTAAAATTTCAAGAGGCGGCCAACCGGCACTTGCGAACTGCTTCTGCTCCGGACTCTGCACAGCAAGAAAAGCTGATGTAATGGTGTCAGCTGCATGTTTTATACTCCTAACGTCATGGAAGAAGCGACAGTATCCGATGCAGAAATCCCAAGACTTTGGTATTAAGGCTGACTGAGGTCTACCCTGCAGGCAGATAACCCAAGTGTGATGACTGCAACAGTGAAACACAAAGAACATCACCCAGACACCATTTATTCAAAGAGTTATGGAGACATGGGCTAATGCAATGGTACACTAGTTCTTAGGTTCCGCTGTACTGGTTGTCCCTATCTAAAATGTGCAGATTTAGTCTTACCTTATGACAGCAAGAGTTATGTAAATATAATTATCCTTTAACTACAACCACTCAACATTCATAAGT
Source organism: Protopterus annectens (assembly GCF_019279795.1). Lineage (NCBI taxonomy): Eukaryota > Metazoa > Chordata > Ceratodontiformes > Protopteridae > Protopterus > Protopterus annectens. The sequence continues at coordinate 83,336,523 of NC_056733.1, read as the reverse complement.
CAATTCCTTCTCCAATGCACTATAATATCATACAGCACTTAGCTGTGCAGTATGCTTACATATAGATCTGGATTCATAACAAAGTTGACATTACATGTTTAACACTAATAATGTATACATTCTTGTAAATGTTTAATGTTTGACTTACTCTCATACAGTGGTTATACATCATACATACAGTATTTTCTTTGTATTCCTAAGTGCATTTCTATCCTGTTACCATCTTTGCCAGTGTGGTGCAGATTGAAGCTGAAAAGGTTCTCTGGACCAGTTCACTTACCCAGTTACTTTTTTTACTAGTATTTTATTAAAGACCCAGCATCAGCAGTTTTGCAGTAAAAGGAAATTTGTAACAGGACAAAGCATGTACTTAAAGAGAAGGCAATGGTCTGAAAGAGAGACAATGTGAGAAAATGGTGCTTGGAAAGAAAGTGTCAGCAAAGAGAGGGGTACTACCCAAGACATCTGAAAATTAGCAAAATGATATTTTCTGAACCATTAACAATAAAGAACAAATTTGTGCTGTTTGGAGTGCCTCAGTTATGTTTAATTATTAGTCAAATATGATAAAGCAGAAAATCTTGTTGAGGATAGATGGATCTGACTGTACTAGAAAACTAAGGAGGAGCAAATGAAACAGAGAATGTACTTTAACAGAACACAGTTCCCCTGCCGATAGCTGCTATAACTGCAGGGAGTAACAGAATAAAATAGCAATGTTGTTCGGCTTCTCCTGTTAGAGGTCACCTCAGCGGATCACCGGTCTGCAGATTGACTGGCAGTGAGGTTTTTATGGTATTGAGCCGCCAGCCCAGCTCACAATCTTCACAGAAAGCACACACACTCATGTGTCTACTGCATGTCTTTAAAATTCACTCGATCGCAGGGAGGACATGCAGACTCTGCACAGAAAGTGGTCCAGCTGAGAATCGAACTGAAGAACCTGTTGTTGTGAGGCAACGCTAACCACTGCACCACTGCAGCCGACTGCAGATAGCTACAGAATGCCTAATGATTTTTACTGAAATTGCCAAATGCCACTGAGAATCATTGTGCAGGCCTGTGCTGACATCTCCTGTTGCTGAATCACCGATCTGAGGAAAGTAACTGTTCGAAGCACACTGTATGAAAATTTCCCCACAGACATGCTCCAAACATACTCATGAGTAGTAGCCAACTCCTATAGTGATCCCATTAACAGCTATCAATATGCAGAGGTTTTACTAGGTGAGGGGAAGAATGGAAGTAGATATTCAGGTCTTTCTTCCAGGTCTACTTTACTTACCCGAACAGCCACATCACCAACTTTCCATTCGCTGAGATGACAGAAAAGAAAAAACAGAAGACAGACATCCAGAACATCGACTTTCCACTTGAGTTAAGTAACTGCTTGCCCATCTCCCCCCAAAAAATTAAACCCACCCATGTGGGGGGGCTTTGCCTCCCCCCACCCCCCTTAACTAAATATACCAACTCTGAGATCACACTACCGTGGGGGTAAGGGGCAAAGTTCAACAAGATGGCCAAGTGGTTACTTACCTCGAGTAGAAAATCGGTGTTCCGGATGTCAGTCTTCTGGTTTTTCGTTCTTGTCTTGGCGAAGTGAAAGTCGGTGATGTGGCTGTAGGGGTAAGTAAAGTAGACCATTTGCTTCCATATCACAGTCATGTGCAACACAGACCTACATAAAATTTTAAAGTCACCAATTTACCTACTGCATGTCTTTGCAACACAGGAGGAAATCAGAGCATGGACGTTCTAAAGGTTAGCTCAAATGGAACTCATCACATGAGGAATAGGTTGTTGCAACATTATGGCAGTATTCCAGGACTGTCGTACAAAGTTTTAAATGAGCTAGTAGAAAAGGTAAAGTTTTCTGGTGTATAGAAATTGAAACAAGTCCACTGGACACAAATACTACTTACTGGACACAACACAGAAGCATTGTCTGGTTATCTGACTTTTCAGTCACACACTAGGGAAGTAGAGGCCTTGGGAATCAAAACACTGAACTACAGGAATCATCTCATTAACAGCTTACAGCCTTATCCTTCAAGTGTCACCCACACACACTATGAATAAAGATTCTAAACATACCAACTATGGCAGAATCTAGTTCCCAGTCTCAAAAGTGCTTTTAAAAAATGTCACTAGCACATTTTAATCTGCATTGCTAGCACTGGTGCATCAATCCTGAGTTTTGGTCAAAGGTGAGAAGGTTATTCTCAAAGGGAAATTCGACAGCTGAACGCTGGGGATACTGTAAGCAGCAGCACTGATTCTCAGAGAAGGATTTCTACATAAAGATACAACTAACACCATAAGGTAAATATTATTCAGAAATACTGGCAAATTCAGCTTCTATATTCGTGGTATCCAACACCCAACTGACAGGATTATGTGGCAATCCTTCAACTTACTACAGAAGTAAGCCGCAGAAAATGGCTGACTGAGCTGTATATGTACCATATATGTGGTTAAGGGCAGTTTTTTTTTTTTAATGACTGTTCAGGTTGAGACTGAATGACAGAACAGTGCTTCAAACACTAACGTACTATTTTTATACCTTTCTATGGGATTTGGTGACCTCAGAGCAAGGTTTAATACGTGTGTGTGTGTGTGTGTGTGTGTGTGTGTGTGTGTGTGTGTGTGTGTGTGTGAGAAAGAGTGTTGGGCAGGGTGGTGAGGGGGAAATACTGTCTGTACAGATGTAATGAGGGATAACTTTTGCTCAACATAAAACTGTATTTTAAATTCTGGTCAAAATACTGTTCAGTTAGTACCAACATAAAGGTCTTCAAGTCAGCAGATGATGAAACAAACACTCATCAGGTGCGCAGTATTATGGTAGTAATTGCACAAGGATTTTCCTACATTCTCAGTATGGAAGATGGATGTTAAACAGAGCCAAGTATCTGAACAATTTGTTTGCTCACCAAACACTCATTACTGAAATGGATGGACATCACTTGTAGAGGCTGGGGTATCTACTATGCTGAGTTGCTTATACTTGTGCAGATTGTCTGAAAGCACTCATGTTTTCAGGCCATCCCAGAAAAAGGGTAATGTAAATGAAGACAGCACTACTACAGGGAGCAGAATAACAAATATTCTCCACAAAATTAGGGACACAGGGTTGTGAGTGAACTTCAACAGCACAGTGCCAGAGTTGTGACAGTGGGGTTCTGGTAAGGGGAAGCCCCCTACCCATCACAGTATCACCAGACTGCTTCAGCCAAACTATAGCCATGATACTATAAAGGGAAGATGAAAAGCAGAGGTATTCAACCATGTTGTTTTAGACAAGCAAGTTATGTAAGCAGCAGAACTAGCACTAAAGCGAAAAACATTGTATGAGTATCATCATTTCTGGATTTCTTCTGTCATTATCAAAGACATTAGTGATAATAAATGGACTTTCAACTGTCCGGTAATGTAAGCATAAAGTGAAGTAAACTACTGTTCTACTCCAAATATACTACTTCACATCATCATGTTCTAAACAAGATGCAACGTGTTTGTGCATTGCACAAACCTGACAAAAGTTACACAATTTTAATATGGAGCACATCATGCTTTACTTGGAACTGAGGCATATAAGCACTGTGCTTACTGTTAAAATAATAAAAACATTGTACTTTATCAGTCTAAATACAAGTCAGGAAAAATGACCTTATAGGAAGTGATATGTTCAATAAGGTGCCTTTAAATTACCTAGCACCTCTGCAGCAGTATTTTTTTTTTTTTTTGTGGGAGAACAAATTCTTCTGCTGTGCTACACTGTTGAGGCAAAGGACCCTAAAAGGCAATGTAAAATCATAAACTGCCCAACAGACACTTTGTAATACATATTATGCCAGGGAGATTCTGCAATCCCGTCTGTCAGTATGTTGAAGGTATTGCCAAATGGAGATTGATGAGGGGGTGGGGGTGAAGATGTGTGTGTGTGTGTGTGTGTGTGTGTGTGTGTGTGTGTGTGTGTGTGTGTGTGTGTGTGTGTGTGTGTGTGTGTGTGTGTGTGTGTGTGTATGGAAGTTGCCCTAAAAGCAGTAGTACTGCATTCATTTTAATCATTTAAAATCTAATTATAAGCTTTCAGGCTTCTTCAACCCTCCAAACTTTAGACGCTAAAAAATTTGACAGAGCCTTCACAGAGTAATGTGATCTTATAAATAGCAATAAAAAGAGAGAACCCTGCTCCTTAAGTTTTCCCACAGGCATATACTGGTTCATCAGCTTTTTCCTGCCGATCTACCAGCCCTCTGTGTGCAACAACAGGGACGCAGGCTGATGTGAGCTTCAAAACAGGGATAAAAGGTGAAGAAGATAGAGAGAGCTGATGAAAGTGAAAGATCCTCCTCTGGTTGTCTCCATTGCTATATGACAAGTTAGTAAACAAGGCTACAGATAGCAGAAAGGTCAAACATTAGTTCTTATTGTTTATAAATCTCATTCTTAGAGCTCAGAAGGGTTTTGAAAAAGAAATACATAAGCTACAACATTACACAAAGGAAGGGGATACAAATTAATCTCGTTAGTCTAGGTGTAGATATGCAAACAGTAACATGAATAATTATTCTAGTCTTTGGACCAAGAATCAGGTAACCAGAATTTCTAGACAGACTCTACACAGGACTCCACTGAGGTAGCAGGTTTCCAAGTTTACTACATGTTAGAGATAGCCAAGCTGGTCTCAGTACCCAAGGACTTTCATCATGAAACAGCAGCCATACCAAAACGTGTACATGCATGCACAAGCAATTCAATGCTTGTCATGGGATAAATAGACCAACAGAAAAATATGGTACCCGATGAGTACCAGGCAGAAAACAAGACATTAGTGATCATCTTGTTAAGTGCTATTACAAAATTGTAATTCACCTTATTTCTATACAAAGCGTAACACTGAAGTATCTTGGAAAATTCCTCTTACACCCTATCCAGTTCTGTGGCATAGAGATATGAAGCCCTGACTGTGACCCAGATGACTAGGTTTCAGGAACAGCTTGGATGTTGGAAGAATGGGCTAAGGTGGTAGGATGGGACTAAGTCATGTTAATTAGCACTTCCGGGGAGGAATAGGTATCCCTGTCAATTAAACTGCTCATGTATAAGAGGAGGCTTGTGGAAGGCTTTTTAGGAGTAAAGAATCCATCAAGTGCAACAGAACTCAATGATAAAACACAATAAAACCCAAAGTCATCTAATCATGCCCCACAAATCTGGTTGACAAATGAGCACTCACAGGATTTATAACAAAATAATATAACTGGATGCATTGCGCTAGGGTAAATATTAATGTATTAGAAAATAATTCAGAAGAACAAATTCTGTGTGCTGTGCATATGCATTAGAAATTGTTACATCCAGCACATAAGAACTATAGAGAATGTCGGTGCTTACTTGTGACGGTCTACTGTAGCAAGCTTTCTAATATTTTAGTCTCAGCCCTAACACTAGATCAGGTAATGGTAGAAGACCTTTAAAGTACTGGTTCTGGGAGCACAACAAACAGTGCTGTGAAATAAACTGTATTCAGTTTCTGTGGAATCCAAGAGCTTACAGGGTAATAAACATCAAGCAGGGAAACGGCTGCTGCCATGGTCATGGGAAGTATGTATTTACTCCCTGCCTCCTGTAAAATAAGTCGCACAATTTTCTTTGTCTAATAACATGTATACTGAGTCCTCACAATCTGTAACCTGCAGTTTCATTCTCTACAGTTTGCAACAGAGTTCAGAATGGGGGATGACTTATGCCCAATCCAATGATGCTAAAATCTGCCAGAAGTTCCATAAACATTCCCAAAAATAGTGAGTAAAATCCTAGTCAGCATTTTGCAATAGCTTCCCTAAGTTCTGTAAAGTTCCTACTAGACAAGGACATGACTTTCCTGTTTTGGAGAGTCCCTACTGGACAAGGATGACTTCCCTGTTTTGGAGAGTCCTTACTGGACAAGGACAAGACTTCCCTGTTTTGAGTCCTTACTGGACAAGCACAGGACTTCCCTGTTTTGAGTCCTTATTGGACAAGCACAGGACCTCCCTAGGATTGCTCCCTTATACCGATCTCCCCAATTGCTGTTTTACATGGGAAACCACAGCTAGGGCAGTTTCTAAGTATGCACATCCAGTGATTTCTCTTTTTTTAACCCACTCCTCATGTTTGTGTGATAGTGCAGGTGGTATCTGTGCGGTGGGGGTGGGGGTTGTTTGCAGCCCATATTAGAGGTGCAGGGATTCAAAAAGCTTAATGTTTTCAACTGGCTGAGTTACCAGCCCAGCTGAACTCGCTGAGCTGGGTCTTCATCTAGTAACAATTGCAGGAATTCAAAGATGAAACTCCTGTAATATATCAAAGAACTGTGAAGTAACTCGATTTCTGGTTTCAGTGCAAACTCCACTAGTACAGAGTAGAATGTGGTGAAATATGGTAGTTTGAAAAAGTAACAAAGAGCAAAAATTACTTTACATGAGCAGGAAATTTACCTGTCAATGGGAAAGTGACAGTCTGAAAGAGGGAGTTACAAATGACATTGTGAAATCATACACTGAAAGTACCCGAGGGTATGATGTATGATTTGGCAAATGTCTTAAATAACCATGACAAAGTCTTCAGTTTAGTAAAGATATTAAAACCATCCAGAAATAACTTCCTTATTTTGGTAGCTACTCATGCTGCAAACACACACTATAGAACATGTAGGAAGGTAACTATCATGTTGCGTGAAGATCATTGAGGTTTTTAGTAGTACATGCAAAGGACTCTCTAACTAGCGTTCGCTATTAAAAATAAATACAAAGTCTAAACAACCGCAAAGTACAAAATACATTTATAAAAACCTTGGTCCACTCATTGACAGAAGCAATGCTGCACAACATCCCCTTCAGTTGAGAATGCTGCCTCCTTTAATTTTGGGGTATGTCAAAGGCTAGCATGGTCTGATAGTCTCATTAAAATGCGTGGGTTTGTTTTGTTGTCTTCCTGTTTCAGCTGAAACTACAGACTACAGAAAAGGTACTTTCCATTTATTTTTTCCTGCAAGTATTACAGCAAATGCATGGTCATGACTATGGTTTTCAACATGAACTAAACAAAAGGAAATCATATGTAGCATTCCCTTAATGGCAACATGATTACAGTTTTAGTAAAGCACCTTTTATTACAAAATAATCAGTGTGCTCCACCAACAAAAACAAGCAAGGCTAATAAAACAGAGTTCAAGACCTTCTCTGTATTTTTTCATCTGGAGAAGTCTGCCCCACAGGGGAACAATTCTGGCTTAAGTCGCATGGCATGCGCCAGACAAAACAAATAATTCTGTAATGAAACTGCAAGCATTCCAACAAGATAAACTGATGGCTCTGAACTTTCAGGGCAAAGCAGCATAAAGGCGCAGCACTCCCTGGAAATGCACAGTAGTTTCTACTTTAACAGTGCAGCGGGACAGCATTTACACACAATGCAATCCGCATCTGACTGGTAGATGCTTTATATGAGATAAACACGTAAAGCACACTAAGCAGTAGTAACGATTTTTCAGAAGCAATGTCAGCATTAATTGCTTTAATGCAGCACTGTGGAAAGCCAAGTAACACCTTAGGTTCCATATACTGTACAGCTAAAGAATTACAAATGTTAATGGCAGAAAATAGTTTGTCTCATTTGTGTATTTAAATTATACTCCTACGATTATGCCTCACTCTCCTCAGGAAGTTTCTACCTCTTCATTTATGTTGCAAAAATGTAACTTGAAGGTTTTTCATACCTTCATATTTCATCTGCGCCTCCCCTCCCCCCCTCCATCCCCATTATCACACTATGTTCTGTTGGGCTTGCACTTTTTTTTTTTTTTTTTTTTTTTTACATAATCTTAACATTTGCTCATTCACCTAAAATTTGCTCATTCACCTAAAATAATGGTTTGCCTGCCCCACCAAAAAACACATACATACCTTTTCTTCTAGAATATTTGCTCAATTTCTTGAACCAAGATGTTCAATTTAAGCAAAGCACACTTTCAGTGGGGGTGCAAGACAAAAATGCATTAAAACATGTATCTTATCAAGATAAATGCCAAGATTGTCAGTAAGATAGGTATATGTAGTGCATTACACATTCACAGACAAGGGACAAACTTAAAATAACTTGGGTTACAATGTTAAAGTAGGTAACACTAATGTGTTGGACAAGTACAGGCTGAGACACATGCAAAGAGTACAGCCCTTGTAGGAATTCAGTGGTTTGAGGGTCTGCAATGTACCTGTAGTACCAGCTACCAGAAATCAGAGTCCGGTACAATTTGTGTCCACATGTGACACTTGTGTGTCTTACAATACACACAGAGGTAGTCTGGTATTAGAACATTGTTCATGAATTCAGGCACAGTTCGTGCCTGCATGTGACAACTAAGGTTATAATATGCACACAGGTCGTCCAATGCTGTTGAGTCTCATACGACTCAGCAGTCATTTATAGACTTTGCTAGGCAAACGGGGTGTAAATACATTCCCACATATCATACACACACACATACCTATGCATGATTTAAAATGACCAAACTGCCTACTGCATGTCTTTGGAATGTCAGAGTAAACTGAAGGCAAACAAAGAAAACCCATGTGAACACAGGGAGTATGCATGCAGTCTAACACACAAACACACAGCATCTCAACCAAGAATCCAATCAGAAAACCTTTTGCTGTGAAGTAGTAATGCTATTCACTTCACCATTGTGTCATCCATAAATAGCCTGGCATTAAATAACACTTAAAGTTGTTTAAGGAGTTGTGTACACATCTGACAGCTAAGGTTAACCACGTCTTAGCATAAACTCAAAAGGAGCATGGCATTAGACACCAGATACTGGTATGCATGGATTCAGGTGTTTTTTGTATAAGCATGAAGCATTTAAGGCTAACCATGTCTTACATCTAAACACACAATCTGGCATTAGGCAGCAGTTTCAGGTGTTCAGGAATTCAGGTGCAGCTTGCATCTGCATGTAACAGTTAATGTTAATTCTATGAATTGTAATATGCATAACATGTAACAGTAACAGCCTGCCATTACCACAGCAATTACAGGTGTTTACAGATTCAAGCACAATTTGTGTGCATGCGACAGATAAGGTTAACTGTGTACCTTACAATGTACACAGTAGTAGTCTGGTATAAAACACCAGTTGCAGGTGTTCATGGATTCAGGTACAGCTAGCCTCTGCATGTTACAGGTGAGGTTAATTATGTGTCATGTACAAGCGGCAGCTTGGTGTTAAAACAACACTTTTGGGTGCTCACAAATTGATGTAGCTTGCATTCACGCATGACAGGTAAGATTAAATGCATATCCTACAGCATCCACACAATTAAGCCCGATATTAAAATACCAGTTAACAATAGCAACCAGGGATTCCAGTTACATATACGTTGAAAAGGATACGCTGTTTTATCACCAGGTTGGACTATAATCAGTGATGAAGAGTGCTCTGCACAGTGGTCAGTCGAAAGGTGGTGTGATGTAAATTTTGTGGTTAGAAATAGTTCTCCTGGTCTTAGTTTTGGAACTACAAATTACAGGGAAAGTACAGCAAAGGTATACACTAAATTATCTTACTTTTCCTGTTATATGGTCTCTGGTGCAAACCCAGTTCTATTTTTCGGTCTGTACTAAATGAAACTGGACCATAGGTGTGAAAGACAACTGTGTAAATGATGCTCATACAAAATTAAATGCGAAAAGCAGCTATATTTGCACACACAACACAAATACATTTCTGCAAACTCACCATGCAGAGTACAGTTGTCCCCTATACTACCGTTAAAAACATATTCCATGTCTCCATTTCAGATTCTGTCACTGCATAACAGTAAGAAAAGAACATTTCTTCATTACAGCAAGAAGCTGCAGTTTTGTTAACATGTTCAAAATGAGCTTATGAACATTCATATACTGCCCACATGGAATTTTCCAAATTATCTTCAGTCAGCTTACGTCTTTGCAAATATGGGGTCTCTGGAACTGCAAATGACAGTCTACATAAAATTGTATTAGCAGCCTATACAAAGGGCTAACAACTATTTCACTGAGGGTACTCCTGACCGCTTATCCTAGTAACTCCAGCATACATTGCTTGCTCTTCCCTCAGGACATCTGACATGACCAACATGTGAGCCTTTCTACATCTGTTCTCACTACATCACCTCCAGCAGCACATCTCTCCCAAAGATGCTGCTACTAGGTTACATTACTTTGCATTTATTTGCTTCACACATGACAAGTGTATTGTTTTCAAACATGACAACAGCGCGAAAGAGAGAGACAGTCCCATACATGACAGCTAAGGAAGCACAGACTACAGTGAAGAACTAGTAACTCTGACTGTCTAAATTAGAGCACTGTACATCCAAACACATGCCCAAAAAAACAAAATACAAAGGTCCCTTAGAATTAAGTACAGTCTGCTACACTACATTTGAACAAGATTTGGTGACACTCAAGTGAGACAGCAGCCATTCCTTCACAGATGTGCATTTCTAAAGGAAATTGTAAGAAGACATCTTTTTCTCTGTAAACTGCTTTCTCACCCACCTTTATAATTTGCTATTGGTAGCCCGAGATTCACAGAGGCCATTTTCAGGAAAACACCACCTGAAGGCACTTTTGGTCACGTCTACAAATCTGCATTCAAGGAATACCGGTTTGCCTAGCCATACAGCTTCTACAGACTATGGCATTGGTGCACTCATTATGAGAAAGAAAGGATTGATGATGTACAGCAAAACAGGAGAGAGCAATAATCAGAACACAAGTTACTAGGTTTCAGATAACGAGTATACAAGCTACTACACTTTAGTGATGTAATCAGAACACAAGTTCCTAGGTTTCAGATAACAAGTGTACAAGCTACTACACTTTAGTGATGTAATCAGAACACAAGTTACTAGATTTCAGGGACAGAATAATAAATAGACAATGATCTACTGCTGTTCCATCCAGGATCACTTTTACTCCTCAAGCCCACTGAGTGTTGTGCTTTAGGCCATAGTTCTGCTGTGACCCTGACTAAACTAAAGTCTACAATGGAGAATTAAGAAATGAATCACAACAGCTCTATTTCCAACTTCACCCTTTGCAAGTCAGAATTTAAGCTAGTTTATGCCTTCTTCACATTAGACATGTATAGTAGAATGGATGAGTGAATGAACAAATGAAAAAAGCTCTACTTACAACTTCTTTTAGTAGAAAGGAATTTAAACTGCCTAATTAATGTCTTCCTCCAACTTTGGCAAGTCCCATTTTAAACTTTCCTACTTCATTTTTGCAAAGTCATACAAGTTTTTCTTTCAGCATTTTGGCCACTTTACTTACGACAATATTAATAGATATTCACTACATATATTTGTATGGGTCTCCTTTAAAAAAATAGGGCCCCAAGTAGGAATCTGACGAGATGAAAATTAAACTAACTAAAAGACCCACACTCAGTACTGAACCTACACAGTACCATATTAGCAAGCTATTTTCTAATACACAAATACAAAAAAAGATCAAGAAAAAAAAGACCTCCATGTGGAATCTTCACCTAGTTTGTGAAATCATACAACCTTATAATTCTTCTCAGTCCCTGTAACCCTTCTATATAATTTATTAAGGACCGATGTTTCTTATGGCATGTGAAAGCATTATTTCAGGTAAAGTAAAATTACACAGATGCAGGATTTTTCTTTTTCGGGGAATGTGTGATTTTAAATATTAGGTGTTTTATACAGTGAAAAGAAGTTTTGAATGGTGAGGACAGGATTAGCATTTTTGGACAAAATGTTGCAAATTAAGTTAATTTTATACAACAGAAAGAGTATAAAGAAAATAATTTCATTATTTATGTTTGATGAACAGGTCCAGTCTTGCCGTGCCCGTTTTCAGTGGAAGTCCAAGAAGAAAAGGGGCAGACACAGAAGACATCATTAGATGTCCATAACAAACTTAATTTTCATAGAGACTCTTACAAGTACTATCACACCTAATTATAAATAAATCATCATTCCTACATTTCTAGACTTTACCAAGAAAAAAATATAATGCAAAATATTCATGAAAACAGACAGGGATGCTGCTAGTGATCCAAATTAAGGCTGCATAAGAAAATGTCACAGTTATATATCATTAACTCGTGCATTCCCAACAACACTTTTTGGTGAGTTACAAAAGCTATGAAATAAAAAAATAAGCACCAGACATACTTAGTAGTTTTCTATAAAGAATCAGGGGCAAGAGAAAAAATATACAACTGTATACAAAAAGGTCCTAGTGACATACAGTGATACTCATACAGTCACAGGCCTCAACAGAGACAAGTTGATGATTCCCTCATTACACTAACAAAATACGGCTGTGCAAGTCCCTCATTTATGATAACATGCTGTACTTGTACCAACTCAGAAAAGGAAACGACAGCAAGTCAAACAGTTTTAAACCCGTAAACCTGTGCAGTATTTTATGTAAAATCATGGATCTAGTCACAGTGGAACTCTTCCAAAACATGCAAGGGACCTAACTTCTGTTAACTGTGGAACCACATGGATTTGTTAAGGAGGAATCCATTGCATTGTTGACCTTCTCAAAGAGGTTCACTAGATTTAGCAGGTATGACCTTCCCAAACAGGGCTGGGTCCATTGTCTGAAGGTTGCCTATGTCTTTGATCATTTCCATGATAACTCTTTCCATGGCTTTGCATTTTAGAATGGTCAGACTAATGGCTCTGCAGTTTCCAGGATCAGTTCAAAGTCCACCCTTCTGAAGTGGGATAACTACTGTAGTACTCCATTCTCATTATATAAAGCCTGTTTTGAGGCTACAACTAAAAAGTGACTCAAGTAATCCTGATAGGTCATGTTTAAAGCTGTTTAGGAAGTATCCCAGGATACGGTCAGGGACCACTGAGGCTGGTTTTTCGGCTATAATGAGCACCACCAGGATCTGCTTCCTGCTAATAGTTGGGAGGTATGCTAGTAGGTATTTCATGGGGGGAGATGCCAGTAGATTCCCTACATCACTCGGCTCAGTGAAGATGGCAGCATTACTCACCAGTTTGGCACACTACTGTGTGCTCCCTTTGAGGTTACGGAAATAGCTGTACAAGGCCTTGTGGTTGCCCTTTAGCCTGTGATGCTATCTTGCCCTTGTAATTAGCCTTGTTGGACTTAGTTTTACATTTTAGCCTTAACTTTTTCCTTTTGTGATATACCATGTTAAGGTTAGGATTCCACCGGTGTAGTTTATTTTTAGACTTTGTTTTGGGCTTACTTCTAATGGGCACAGTAGTCAATTATAGAGCTAGAGACATGGTTGTACAGGGTGCTGTGAACTCAGGGTTGGGAGGGGCAATGAATTTCGACAAACTATTGCTTAATAGGATGTAGCTTTATTTGGAATAGTTCCCAACTTTTACAGGTTTGCTGAGGTTATGGAGTTGATTTTTATTCCAAAGGAGACAGCTTTCTGATCTGACCTCACCACTGAGGACATGAAACTAGGGATGTGCAGTGCTCTCCCATATTGGTGATTACCAGGTTTAGTATGTTTGAACCTTGAAGTTCCTATTTTTACTTATTTATTTTTGGAAAAGGTAGAAATAAAAGAGAGGAGTGGTTCTTCGGAAAACAGATTGGAGTATCGTAATCTATTAAATCCTACTAAACAGCCAGGATGTTGAAGTTACAAGCAGCTAAATTATAACCATTTTCTCAAACAGAAATATAGTGGCATTTATATGTGAGTGAAGTGTTGGAGAGAGGATGAAATTTAGTCGTAGAATTTTTTGTATTTTGTATCTTTTAGAACAGACTTTTTATTGATCATGTAACTTTTTAGCCTATTTAAATGCTTGTTTTATGAACACATTCAGATTTTGTTGAAGTCCGCATGAAGAGATGAAAGCTCTAAATCTTTTTAAAGTTTTTACCCTTGGATTTAAAGTGCTCCTGGACGGTGTCAGTTTGAGTACTTTTACTGTTTTAATAGTTTGAACTTTGTCCACTATGTATCTATCAAATCAGAACAAATTATCTTGCCCTTCTAATTTTATTTAGTTAGTAAGTTAACCAGTATGGTCTGACTGGGCAGGACTCATTTTCAATGGAGACCTGGAGAGAGGCTCTAAATGAGTACATTATAATATACAGGGAGAATTTCACCCACCTTCCAACACAAATTAAGAGGTATTTGCAATTCCTGAATACATTACAATATAGCTGAACAGTTTACATTCATGTACTATAACTCAAGAGAATTTTGATAGGTACAATATAACAACCACGTGTGATCCACTCCAAATATGTCAACATCAGTGATGAATAGCAAATTGACATACCCTACTCCTGGGAAACTGAAAGAGAAAAATATACAACTGTATACAAAAAGATCCTGGTGACACAGTAATATTCATAGTCACAGGCCTCAAGAGAGACAAGTTGATAGATACTGAAGGAAAGCAGTGCCGAGACTCTCTAGTAGTTACATACAGACAAGATGAGACTTTAATGTGTGTTGCTCAGAAGGTCAAAACTAAGGTGCCACACTGAATGTGGATATTTATTTACCAAGAGCCTGAAGGATAGTGTTAGAAAGAGTTTGCAATGTTAGTTGTGGACAGTTGCAGGATTTTTAAACAGCTGTGGAGATGTGAGACTATGACGACTCTGGCTTGCTTTGCTCTGAATTGCAGGAACAAAGTCTATGGTTGGAGGAAGATCAGGAGCTCGGGTTAATTAGTGATGAACATGTTTAGGGTAGATGTAGAATTTTATGAGCAATGTGTACATTAACAGTAGTGACTGTGTTGTCAAACTCTAGCCAGTGGCAGACTCTTGAGTAAAGGACAGTAGTAATATGCTTTGGCAGAGTGACCACAGACAAATTTTGTTGCTTTGTGAAATGCATGAGGATTTGAGATAAGAGCACAAAAGTGAGTGAAAACCGTGGTACAATACAATAGTTGAAGTGGAAGAAAAACAGACATTGTGCTGAAAGCGAGTATGTAGTGAAGTAAATGGGGTGAGCAAGACACAGCATACTTAGTTTGTGGCTAAATAGTTTTAACATACTCAGACAAATGTCAGAAGATCAATGGCAACTCATACTAATTTGAAAAGACCAACAATACCCACAGAACGCTGTTTTACATTATACAGTGTGAACTGATATCTGGCATCTAATAAACATGCAAGTAGAACAGCATACATTTAGTTTTCTATAGTATTAACTTTCAAGTGCGACTCTGATATCCAAATTCTGTTGATAAAAGGTATATGTATTCTGGGGAGGACTATGAGGAACAGAACAGTGTAACATTACTAGTATACTATAAAATGGATGATGGATGTTAACACTACAAGCAAGACGTTCACAAACGCTGTGAATAGGAGGAGCCCTGGTTCAGAGCTTTGATGCCCCCTTGAAGTAATGCACTATAGTGAGGACAGCCAACTAGAACACCTTATGGCTTGTGAGTGATTGGACAAGCAACTGTTTAAACCCACTGGTGACTGCTCATACAGAAGGCCTATCTTCGTGAATCTTTCAAAAAAAATTCTGTTCTGTACCATGTCAAAAGCATTTAATATGTCAATGAAGACTGTTATTTAACTGCTGTCAGATCAGGTTTGAGAACGTTAGGAGAGCTGTTTGGCTTCTCCACAAGTGGTCAAATGTGACATGACCACAACTCACTGAATGCTTTCTCTTATAGGAAATCAGACGCTGTCCCCGTAACACCCTGATTCACACTTTCCTTGAGGTTTCTTTTTCTTCTCTAACTGTGAAGATTGTAACATATAGGTGGGTGTAGGGAACAAAGCTCCACATATTGAGGATGCAGTGGAGCTTTTATGGATAATGGGAATGCTGCAGCATAAGCAAGGATTTTATGCAATATAGAGAGGTACTGTCAGATAAGAGTGTTTTTAATATCGTTGTACCAGAGACACTAAGTATACTGCTATAGCAGGTGGTGGTGGTATTGGGGAAAACTAATACAAGGATGCCAATACTTGTGCTGTTTAACACTCCCTTTTGTCTTTGATTATTAGGGATTTCATTTTTAGAGAGTTGCCTGTGTTACAGTATTAATTCCTCGCAGTACCTAAATGAATCATTGGGTATTTTATGTCAGGAGTTACTTATGCCAACTGGTTTCATCTGAAATTCTTATGGAGCGGTAACTACTGAGTTTAGGATACGGATGAGGAATTTGTTGAAGAAATTAATTTCAAGTGAGAGGGAGTTTCAATAGCAGTTGCCATGACCCTAGAAAGTGTCTAAAATAGTGTTTTGTTGAAATCTTTAGTGTTATGTACACAATGGAACCAAGAAGAGGAGTCAACGTGATGTTTTTTTCTGCTTGTAAAGACAGGAAAGTAATCACTTACAAAGTCAGACATGAACCAGCTACTGAGAAATTGTCTGGGTGCAAAACTAATATCCAGTCTAATACACTGTGGCTGCCTGAAGATTTGTCAGCATTTGTGGCAGATGTTATTAGCAGAGTTAGACAAAATGTGGTAAGATCTGACGTTAGTGACCAGTCACTACTGAAGTCACCTACAAAAACTACTTCATTTTTTCTGTAGTGTTTTTATGGGGCATTTAAGGGTATGTAAAAGCACCCCATTACTACTGTTTTGCATTACCAGCTGTTTAGCAAATGGGTAAAACGTCCATGTTGTTAAGACAGACAGCATATGCTAGGCTGTCCTTTCTGAATATAGCTACTCCATCTCCCTCACTCAGCCTATAATTACAGAAGGCATTAACTCTGAAGAACATGTCTTGCTACTCCATGGTGATAGACTTTATACCTCTCTAATCCAACCTATTATTGAATAAAACTCATGTTCTCACATTCTGAATGCTTCAAACACGTCATCTAAAAATGACTTGAAAAGATACTCTTTCATTCTTTACTAGAATAATTAACTATTCAGACTTTAGGCTTCAAGAAAAGTCATCCCATTCTGTTTCTTATACATTTTTACATACTTACTGTTTGTTAATCAGGGAAATGGGCTGATCGCACAGTGATCCAGTTCATCCACGGCCTGGGTTTTGCCTTACAAAAACATTGCAAAATATAGAAAAATAGGAACCCCCCCCCAATATGCACACACACACACACACACACACACACACACACATATATATATATATATATATATATATATATATCTATATATATATATATAGGTTTGTAAATTAATACAGTACAACAGATTACTTAGGCATGGCCACTGCCAGGACAGAAGACAATTTGAGGTCTGTTTCTTCTTGAAAGTCTATGCCAAAATTGCTCCTCTAGGAGAGTTCAAACAGATGAGGGAATCTACAGCAACAGCAGAAAAAAAATGTGACAAGATGCATCATGCAACACCTAAGATAATGGAATAATCTTTCCCTTACAAGCAGAACAATTCACTTATTAATTTTCTTCAAAAATGATCTGAATATACATATCAGAAGTAGAAAATGCCTATATTTGATCACAGCAGTTGAGCTTCTTAAAGGTCAGACAAAGGTCAACAGGTTGATGACTAATCTCATGAACCTACTCAGGAGCATAAGAGGTGGACACTATGACAAAGATGACAGGTATATGTGACTGCATAAAGAAAGAGCTGAAATCCATACATCCAATGTTTATACTTTGAACTTGGATATGTCATTTAGAAGATTTAAGACAAAAATAAGAGCAGCGGTTTAATAATATGCATAATGTTACAATGAAAGCATAGACAAGTTTGTGATGGTGGTTTATACAATTAATATCAGATGCTGTAGGAAGTAAGTCTGCAGTCCTACTTGGAAATATAAGCAAATTCAAACATATTTAAAGCCAGTATTAGACATACCAGGGTATAACACTGCAGCAGGTGACAAAGATCTCACAGGCACAGCACCTACTGAAAAAGAGTAGGGGAAGTTCCCTGATGCCCTGGCCAAATTTCCCCTAGTAGTATAAATACCACCTTGGGTTTCCCCTGAAATCAGATTACTAGCCAAGTAGGAGTAATCCAATCATCAAAGAATAAGTAAAAAAGTTAAAATAAGTAGTAAATTTGGTGTTGCCAACTGCTATAGGAGATAATATGCCATGGTAAAGCCAAAGGCATCCTGCTACACTAGGATGAAGGACCAGACTATGACATAGATAATTACAAGGATTTAATAATGACCCAGAAGGCAGTGAAGGAGGCTGAAGTGAGTAAGCATCAGTGAGTCTGTTTAATTAGGCAACTCTTATAATTATAGGAGTTGCTCTTCCTGATTTTAGCCGCAACTTTTTTCCTTTTGTTATACACCCTCTGTCAAGGTTAGGATTACACCAGTGTAGCTTGTTTTTAGCTTTTGTTTTGGGCTTACTTCTAGTGGGCACGTCAGTTATACAGCCATTTACATGGTTGTAAAGGGGAACAAACAGTCTGGTGCACCACTATGCTGACATCTGCTGGAGGATGAATGCCAAATCATGCATATAGACAGGGAAATGCTCTTAGTTCTGCAAAGCAGAGCATATACTGTGTAGCAGTAAGTGAGCATATGTTAAGTGCACACTTTCCAGGTGGTACAACAGGTTATTCTGACAGATATGCACATAAGCCATGTAATGGCATACTAAGCCAGCGTCACAAAAATACCTTAATGGATGACCTCAATGACCTCTTGCCACAGTAAGGAATGAATAGGTCTGAATTACTCTGATGTGGTCAGATGGGAGGGCGGCAGAAAAACACCAGTCCAGAAAGAAACTCTAGTCAACTACTCCGACACTCAGTGTGGACCTTACTTAAATAATTGGGAGAGGAAAGAGATAAGTGCAACTGAAGGTGGTTATGGCAGAAAACTAGAGTGGTAAATAGACAGATTTAGAAATGATAAAGGACTCTGATAACAGTACAGCAAGGGATGGTGAGAATGAAGAGATGAGAAAAGAATGAACACAGGAGAAGGACAAAGTAATAACAAAGGATACAAGAGAGAGGGATGGGAAACGGTCAGTGAGAGACTAGGACAGAAATTCAGTGCAAAGTGAACAATAAAGTCCAGAAAAGTAAAAAGCCATTTATAAGACAAATGGCCCCTTAATGGCCAGTCTGAACCTACATGTGGTGACAGGTACCAATATCCTTAAACTGAGTTTATTTCACTCCCTGGCTAAGTAAACACAAAGTTAAATTTCTGTCTACCAGCAGATCATTTGACTAGTACAGATGAGATGCCATGGAGTGTTACCTTGAAGAGTTTACAAAGTGATCATCTTACAAGAAACTAAGCAGTTTTTAAATACAATAGCCTGAAGCCATTGATATTCAGGTAAATATGTAGTTATGTTGTTCTAGTTATAAAAAGCGTGGTGAAGTCTACATAATGGGAGATATTTCCATGCACTTGATTGTGTACAAAATAGATTAGTTTAAACCTGCTGATTTTTACTTCCCAGTTAAGTATTGCCAATCACATTTTGTGTGGGAAATAACTACTGACCGTTTCTATTTGTGTGCCATGATTTCACATGGTTGGGCTTTTATTTTCCCTCCACAGCTACACAGCTTTATATCTAATGAATTAGTATGCACAAGTAAGGAGAGAGTGTGTGTGTGTGTGTGTGTGTGTGGGGGGGGGGGGGCACACGGATGGTGCAGGGAGTGTGCTCTTCCCCACCATGTTGAAGCTTTGACCAGCTTTTTCTTTTTCCTTCCTGTTCCTCTGAAGTTTCAGTGAGATGAGACTCAACAAAATGTAGAGAAAAGCCAGTGGTGGTAACATGAGAAGGCAAACCTGCAGCAAAACATGCAATCCTCGTACAAATTACCCAAATTTGTATAAGGTTGTTGTAAAAATGCTAGTTACATGCATGAGAAATGTACAAGAGTCTGGGCAGCAAGAAGGCATTGGCTGCATTTTTTTGGTACAGTCGATAATAAAAACTCTGACACTGTGTGTATATTTTGTAAAAATGGACTTAACACAGAGATCAGACTTAAGCCCATAGTCTAAAGTGACCCCAAGAAGTTTTGCACAGTCCACAGATTCAAGAGAGTAGTGATTCACTGAGGCAAGATGTAAATCAGAAGCTGGCAGGAAAAGAGATTGGCATATTCCCCATAATCACTCATTTCTTTTTAAGAAATTTTAAGTACAGATCTGAGTTGCTTACAGAGTTAAATCCATGCTTAAATGTTGACTGAACAGCAGAAGGCAAAACTAAGCAAAGTGATCAGCATACTAGGCCAACTTGATTTTAATCTGCTTTCACCCTGTTTTCATATACCACCTGCAAAGATGGAAAATAGAACTGAGCCAGGCACCCAGAGGGACAGGAAGACGGGGATGGATGGTACTATCCCATCAGACAGGTTTAGATCAGAATTCAGAGTAGCCACTAAATCAGTGGGTAGAATCTGCACAGTCTGGTGGCAGAGAAACTGTCTAGGAAGAGGTGAAAGCTGATGAAACTAAATGTCGTTCCTAAGTCAAGGAGTAAAGAACGACTGTCTGTTAAATTTGAATATATGTTTTGGTAACATCAAGGACAGATGTATCATTTCCATGTGCAAGGTAAAATCCATAAGCTGTGAATGTGGATATACCGTCTTGGATTTTACTCATTTTTGCCAGTATTTTACATAAAGGACACAAGGTCGATAAGCTAATAGTCCTGAGACTTCAAAGATGGCAGCACATTGAATAACAGCTTAACTTCAGCTCTACCAGTGTGAAAACAGAAACTTGCGGAGACCGCCAGTAAACTCGTATTTTTGGGTAAATTTCAGTAACTGGATAGTAAATGCACTGCCTGTATGGCAGCAAAAAAAAAATTCAGAGAACCTGCAAGAAAATCAATCACAGAAGGTGAGGAAAAAATCACAGAGGGGGAAGAATTTTGCAGCTGTTCTGCAAAAGGCATCACATCACATTGTATCCAAGCACCTTTATGGTAATTCTGTATTCTAAATCTGTTCCCCTTCTTTTCCACAGCAGGGCTACCGGTTATTTTTAAAACTCAACGATTGCAAAAGCCTTTGTATCAGTCATATACATTCCCCCAGGCAACAATACTCATATTCTCGAAGAAATTCTTGCCTGGGCAACCATCATAAAAAATGAAACTATCATCCTAACTGGCTAGATATCTCCAATAACAACCTCTCTACCGATATCAACCTTCACATTTAGTCAGCTAATTTCTGATGTAACCAGACCTGACAATAAAAATAACAAAGGTTCTACCTTGGATTGGATCATGGTTTCTGACCTAGATAAAGTCTCCTCCTCGGCCACACTCCCAAATAGTATTAGTGACCACTCACCAGCGTTCATAATATGTAACCTCATCTCTCTATCAAACATACACCAATATCGATATACCAGAGATCTATCCCACTTCTCACCAGATACCATCAATGACATCTTGCAGAATACTAAGTGGAGTCCACTAAAATTTCTCCCACTCAATGAAGCTGTAGAATTCTTTAATTCTACATTTCTTAGGATCCTAAACAGTCTTGCCCCTCTCTGGCTAAAAAGAATCAAGGCAAAACAAGCCAAGTTCACAAAGCAAAATTATGTCCTCTAGGGACAAAGCCTGGAAAGCCTGGCAGAAAAACAGAACTCTTTCCAACCTCATGCAATATAAACAACTCCGCAATCAGGCTAAACATTTATCTGTCAAAAACAACAACAAAAAAAAAAATACTTCCAAGCTATCCAAGACCAACATAAACAAACACCCCCAAAAATTCTGGGGAGCAATCAACTCCCTTCTCCATACAGGAACCAACAATAATCCATGCCCAAACCCAGAAAAAACACCCTCGGAGCTAGCTTCACTCTAACACATTTTATTGACACAGTCACTAAACACTACTACCACCTGCCCACCCATCAACACCGATCCACTAGTACCACCATTAGTACATTCCCATTCAAATCCTCTACCTACTTTCTCACCCTCACCAATACCCACTTCCACCATCCAAAAACTTCTTCATAAACTAAAACCTTGTACCAACGCCCCAGATAACTTGCCTGCAGAATACTTACAACTATCAGTCTCCGCCACTGCATACCCCTATCAGCATTCTTCTCAATAGGGCCATTCAGGAGTCATGCATACCGGATATCTGGAAAAAAAGCATTTGTTCTCCCACTTCAAAAAGGTGGCAAGAATTTCGACATCTCAAACTTCCGGCCTATCTCCATTCTTTGCCCATCTCCAAAATACTAGAGAAGTGCATTCATACTCAGCTCCTTAGTCATCTGGTAAAACACCAAATCCTTTCCCCTACTCAACATGGCTATAGGCCCAGACATAGCACTAAAACTGCCCTCATTTCCTTCTTAGATACAGTACACAGAGCTCGAGATGCTGGCTCCTTAGTCTCTGCACCCTTTCGGCATTCGACACAGTTTCCCACTCCCTTCTGCTTACTAAACTCGCCAACCTTGGCCTATCTTCCCCCTACCTTACATTGGTTAATAACTATCTAAGCAATAGACAGCAATCTACTATATGGCAGCACTCTTCTTCCCCTTTCATCAATACAAATACAGGGGTACCCCAGGGTTCAATACTGGGTCCACTTTTATTCAGTGTATTTGTCAATAAATTTCACACCACTCTTATCCACAGTACTGTTATCCAATATGCAGATGACCAGACTATTATCTGCTCTTCTAAGCCTGTCACTACACTATAGCATCTTTCCCAAGAAGCATTTACTTCTACAGAAACCTGGATGTCTCAAAACCATCTCGCACTCAACCCCAATAAAACAAAACTCTTAATATTTATCCCCACAAAATCTAGCCTTGTTGACAAGTTGTTATTCTCTGTTCATTCCCAAAACACTATCATTGAAGTTTTCTGTAGTACCACATTGCTTGGTGTCATCAATAATAAATTAACTTTTGACCTTCACATCTACAGCAAAATAAAAAAAAAAAAATCAGTTGCTAGCAGCCCTTTATAGGCATAGCTATTTTCTTAGCCTCTCTGCTAAAAAGGCCCTTGCCTAATCTTTCCTGCTTCCAACTCTTTTATATGTCGCCCCCATCTTTACCAATCTACAGTCCTCCCTGAAAACTAAACTAGACTCATGCAACAAAGTTGCCAAATTTGTTACAAATGCAAAATTTTCCTGTAATCACTGTTCCTTTCTGTACCAACTAAATTGTCTCGAATCCCCTCACTATCTCATTTATCTACAATTAACTACTGCCCATAAACGTATCTATCGCCCAGCAACTTGTCCTTCCCTCTCCTCCATACTGACCATGTACCATCTTAATCGATACCTAAGGTCTGAAAACAAAATGTTACTGTCAAGAAACCTAAGCTCCCAGCCAGCCAAATGTTGCACTCTTAGTGTTTCTAAGCTATGGAATAATCTCCCTCCTTCAATCAGGACTATCAGCAATCCTGCTTCCTTTAAAAAGCTCCTCAGACTACATCTCTCCTGGGGGCGTGGCCAAGGATGAACACAGGATAGCAGCAGATTTCTTCAGCTCCGCCAATTTCATTACACTGACAGGAATTAATTACCTAAAAAATTAATTTTTGAAGTAATTTTCTTTCTAAATATGTTTATTTTATATAGTTCTTGAACTCTATCTAAAAAAGAAAGGAAATTTTAACAATATTCCTGTCAGAAATCACTTTGGAAATTTTCCTGTCAATTTATCAGTCTGAAATGAGTTCCAGTAAGACAAATTCTCAAGACTCCAGCATCAAGAAAGAACTTCAGTCTCTGATAACTATAATCCAGCAACTTACAGCTAAGATGGATAAAATGGATACTAAAATAGATACCTTCATAGAAAAAACTACAAAACAAATAGACTTGTTACATATAGACCTGCAACAACAGAAGATCCAGATGACAGGCATAGAAGAAGCTGTGAATGACATGGAAAATAGAATCCAAGAAGAGGAAATCAACATTGAGTTTCTGCTGAAACAAAATACACATTTACAAACAAAGCTGGATGACCTGGAAAATAGATCTAGGCGCAATAACATTAGGATTTTTGGACTGCCAGAAAATATTGAAGGTAACAATATTACTTCTTTTTTAACAACATGGCTCCCTAAAACTTTAGACTTACCAGAAGCATTCTCTTTTGGTATCGAAAGAGCACATAG
The DNA here is from genome assembly GCF_019279795.1 of Protopterus annectens. NCBI lineage: Eukaryota > Metazoa > Chordata > Ceratodontiformes > Protopteridae > Protopterus > Protopterus annectens. The sequence goes on along the minus strand of NC_056733.1, from coordinate 83,312,326 downwards.
ATCTATAGCTAATACTAACTCTAACAAAAACTATCCTGGATCAGTTATAGTTAGATTTCTATCATCTTTTGATAAAGAGATGGTTCTTAAATCTGCTTGGACTAAAGCTCCTGTTAAGATTAATGAGACAACTGTGCGTTTTGACAATGACTATTCTTCCTTGGTAATAGCTAAAAGAAATGTTTTTCTGCCACTAATAAGGGAGCTTAAAATAGCAGTTTAAAACATACCTTCTGTTTCCTGCCAAGCTAAAAATCTTCCTTCCTGATGGTCCTAAAATTTTTGATGACTTAGATTCTGCTTTACTGTTTATCAAAAAAAATAAGATTTTGGATAAAATAGAGGAAATGGAATGGGCTAGTCCTTCATTAAAGAGACTGGCAACTGAAACTTCGTGGAAGACTTCAGAGAAGAAGAAGAGACTAAAAGACAAATGATTTGTTCTATGTTTTTTTTTTCTTTTTTTTCTCTCATCAATTTACTTCATTATTAATCTTTTTAAATATAGTTCCTGCATTTCCAGAAAGCCACAAATATTCTGAAAAAGATTTAATCAAAGTTATTCTCTGTGTGCAAAGAAATGTTTTGTTTCATAACCAGTCAAAATATCTGAGGAACTAATAACAAGCTATTATTCAATTTGTTTCTCTTTCTGAAAAAGAAGTAAGGTCAGTAATTTGATACATTTTTTTCTTCTCTTTTTTTTCTCCTTTTCTTCTTTTCTTTGTTTAAACAATGACATTCTATTTAGATTATGTAGTGGGTAAAGGGTGGGGGAGGGCAGGGAGAGAAGAGTAATTAAAATATGATAAATGGAATAACAACATATTTATTCCTTGTAAAAAGTTTATATGTTCTTCAAATGCTATTCCTAATTATACTTTCTTGATTATACTGCTTATGCTTGTTTGCAAATAATCTGTCATGCTTTAACTAATAATAATTAGAACTAAATAATAGTAAATATGTTTTATTTTTAACTCTATTAATATAAACAGTAAGTAATATTCCATTGTATATACTTCTTATAGCTTTCTCTTACATTTTTTCTATTTCTGCTTTACACTCTTATTTTCTACTCTCTTTTTCTTTTCTTTATTCTTTCTCTTTATTTTTTTTTCATATTAATATATAGAAATGCTTTTGATCATATAGACACAGTAAATAATAAGATTTGTATAAAAATTGAGTTGGGACAAAAATATTGAGTTTTATTACTTATTAATAACTTTGGGCTTAATTTCACTTACATAGAGGCTGTAATAACCTGTAAAATACATTGTGAAGGTTTTGTCATGTTTTGATGCATTTACACTGCTAAATGAATGTTTGTCACTAGTTTTTAACAAGTTTCCCGCCAAAATGTTAAGGGAGACAATCTGGGATGTGTGCTGCCTCATGAACAGTGTCCTCGAGTTGTTTTAAAAGCTTCAACTCTCAGAATTCTCACAGAGAAGCTAAAAGCAGTCAATTTGAACTTTGACCTAGATATCACACTGACACATCGCAGATTCAGGAAGAACACTCTACTAGGAAGTATAACTGATGCAAATGCGACTATGTGAAGGAAAATGAACTCTTTAACATTTAAATGTGAGTTATTTTATATAATTACTTAAATATCTATGTTATAATTCATAAAATATGTCAGTTATAATGATTTTAAATGATGCAGTTTCTTGTAGTAAGTCTTCTTCTTCTTCTTCTTCTTTCGGCTTTTCCCGGTTAGGGGTCGCCACAGCGGATCACCTTGTCCGCACATTGAATGGCAGTGGAGTTTTACAGTGTCGAGTTGCCAGCCCGGCGCCCAACCTTCCACAGAAGGCACACTCACACGCACACCTAGGGCCAATTTAGAGTGTCCAATCCACCTGCAGCATGTCTTTGGGATGTGGGAGGAAACCGGAGCACCCGGAGGAAACCCACGCGACCACAGGGAGGACATGCAGACTCCGCACAGAAGGCACCCCAGCCGAGGATCGAACTGGAGAACCTCTTGCTGTGAGGCAGCAATGCTAACCACTGCACCACCGTGGCCGTCCCAGTTTCTTGTAGTAAGTAAATGTCTTATTTTAGAAGGCATAGAAAATGAAACATTTATTCAAGTGTTTTTGAAAATCTACTTGACTGCAGCATACTAATCTGTGTTAAAAACTTATGTTCCAAACATATACATTACTATAACTCATTTAATTCATCTGATTGACAAGCATAAATAACTTTATAACTCTATTCTGGAAGAAATTGTCATGTGATATATTTTAAAGCAGTAGTATAGACATACAAAATACAGATGGCTTTTTTTACAATAATGCAAGTGTTTCTGAGAATTTGCATAACTATGCAGTATGATTTATAACAATTTCTATAAATATAATATTTTATTCTATTGACAATAATGAGTACGAGTAAAATGCTCATATACAAGCAATTCAAGTTTTTTTTTTGGAAGCTGTTGATTGCATTTACATGACAGAAAATAGATGCATCTTAATATATGTCATGTCTGAACCATATTAGCCAAAGTTTTTGATTTAAATGAATGTTAGAACTTATTTTTACATACTTTGAATAAATTAATATGTAAATATGCCTTCCTTTTTTTTTTGTTTCTCTCTCTCTTTCTTTTACTCTCTCTCCCTCTTTCATGTCTTTTATTTCTCTCTCTCCTCTTGGTTCCTAATATCAAGATTATTTGAATGCTATTTGAATACAAGTGTATTATATTACATAGATGTATATAGTAGTATGAATAGTTTTAAAAAAAAAAAAAAAAAAAAAAGTTTATTTTAGTTTATATGATGCTGTTTTATCAAATGTGTAGTTTTGTCTTGCTAGATAATTGAATTGAAAGCTGTTAATTTAAGTTAAATATAACCAGTATTAAATTGATAAGGTGGTAGCTGAGGTACTGCTGCTTAGGGTAGGGGGTTAACTTGAGTGGTAAATACTACCCTAAGTTGGAGTTTTTAACTCCAGGCTGGATGCAAGGTTTAATCCTTACATTATTTTCACTTGTTCATTGTTATATGTATATAGTTTTGACATCCACAATATATTTTGTACACTCATTGTCACTACAAACAAAATTGAATCCTATACAAAATCCCATAAGAGATTCAATAAATACAGCTATATTTAAAGGTACATCTAAAGGAGGAGATGTAACATTACTTATATTGTTATTTGTTATTTTGACCATAAGATTCTTAAGTTTTAAAAATGCCAAATGACATCTTTAAAAGGAATTTCTTTAAACATTAATGGATTGAATAATCCGTGTAAAAGGGCAAGCCTAATAAGATACATTAATTTACATAAGGCCAACTTAGTCTTCCTGCAAGAAACCCATCTCTTGAAAAAAGATATTGATAAACTAGCCACAAACAAATATACAGTATTGGTTAGTTCAGAGCACACTCAGAAAAAAGAGGAGTGGCTATTTTATGGAATAAAAGTATGCCCATTCCTAAAACCATTAAGTCTTATCAGGATGACAAAGGAATGTTTTGTATGGTTACAATACAAATTAATGGGAAGACTTACACTTTAATGTATATTGGATACCTGGAATTGGTATTAATACAGTGAAACATCATCTTGATAAGATCATATCATTCTCTATAGGAGATATTATTTTAGCTGGTGACTTTAATTGTATACTACATGAAAGTGATACTACCACTATAGGAAAAAGAAGAATTACATCTAATGCAAAACATTTAAATGATTTTGCTAATTCTTATTTGAATGATATTAATAATCAGATAGATTCAAAATCATTACCATACACCTTTTTTTCTAACAGATACAAAACTTATTCAAAAATAGATAGGGTCTTTATTTCTAACCAGATGGTAACAGATTTAATTAATTCCAAAATCATTTCATGTCCTATATCTGATCATAACTCAATTGTTTTTGAATTCATGATAAAAAATACTCAATGTACAGATCAAAAGGATACCAGCATACTTAACTCAACTAAAAGACTATAAAGAATATATACTTTCAGAAGTAAAACATTTTTTAGACATAAATAATACTCCTGAAGTCTCCATTGTCTATGTTTGGGATGCCTTAAAATCATATCTATATGGACAAAGTATCAGATGGTATAATAATAAAAGGAAATCTTGGGATAAGGAATTGTTAGATATTCAAAGTAAATTAGACTCTTATAAACATAATAATAAAGAAAATATTATGGACAAGAAAGTTATTGAAGAAATAAACAAACTAAATGAGAAATACAAATAAATTTTAACTCATAAAGTTAAAATAACTTTAGAGAAATACAAGTTTTTGTCTTATTCAATAAGCCCCAAATACTTACATAGACTTAAAAATAAAACAAAAAGGTTGAATAAACAAAACCATATCAAAGAAATCTTTTCTCTAAGGAAAAGAAGAATGTTTCTAGTATACCAGAAATACTAGATGAATTTAGAAATCACTTTCACAAAATTAACCATAATAACATTAACATGGAACCTAAAGATAAAATAAAGGAGTTTATAACCACAAACATGAATAAAAGCAATAAACAACAGATTAAACTATTGGACAAAAGTATTTCATATACAGAGGTTATTACACAAATAAATAAGCTTAAATCAAACAAAGCACCGGGTAATGATGGTATTATACCAGAGATATATAAAATCCTTTCTAAAAGTACATATTCATTAATAGATAAGGTTTTTATTTTGGCCCAAACTGAGTTAATAACCCCCCCATCTTGTCAATATACATTTATTTCTTCAATTTTAAAACCTAATAAAGATCCAACTAGATGTACTTCATATCGGCCCATCTCATTACTTAATGTTGATTATAAAATGTTTATGAGTATTTTTGCTGATAGATTGAAGACAACCGGCATTATAGATATAGATCAGACAGGCTTCATTGTAAATAGAAATACTTTTGATAATATAAGAAGAACTTTAACATTAATTGATTTTGCAAATAGGAAAAAGAAAGATTTAACACTTATTAGTCTTGATATAAGTTCAGCATTTGATTCAGTAAGTTGGGACTATCTGTTTACCTTACTGAAGTGCACAAACTTCTCAGATGCATTTGTAAATCTAATTGAGCATTTATACAAAGGAACATTGGCTTATATTAAGGTAGGAACATATGTTTCACAAAAATACCCATTTTAAAGGTACAAAACAAGGATGTCCACTTTCTCCACTATTATTCACTTTAGTAATGGAGCCTTGAGCTAATTTGATCAGAAACAGTACTGACATAGAGGGTTTTGAAATAGATGAAAATGCAACATCCAAAATTCAACTTTTGCAGATGATGTTCTAATTACATCAGCAGGATCTAATTCTTCTATGCAGTCTCTATTTGATAAAATGATGAATTTTAAAAGTATTTCTGGTTTAATATTCAATGAAGAAAAACTAAAATACTACCTATATATACACAAAAAATATTCTCATTAGTGATTTTACTAAATATGTACCCAATTCAGGTCAGATAACTTATTTAGGTATAATACTATCTAAAGATATTAAATCTATTATATATAATAATTATAATACCTGTTTTCTTAATATACAAAATCTTTTTAATACCTGGAATAATATGTTTTTACTATGGAGGAGAGACTTACAATTATTAAAATGATAATATTCCCCAAGATTTTATACTTAATACAATCAATAATACTTCCACCTACAAAAATAATTATCAAGAAACTGAATACACTAATGTTAAATTTCCTATGGGCACCTAATAGACCTAGGATTGCATTAAAGAAACATACTAATAGCTGGTCTCAAGGGGTATTTCTTTTCCAGACTTTAATTTATATACTATCTCTTCTATTGTAAAAGTTATTACTTTATTAATAGATCAGTCATATGTCATAAAATGGAAAGATTATTGGGAGCTAATTAGTATGCACTTCATGAAAATCTCCTTAACACATAAAAATATGATTGTAAATAACTCCATGTTATGGTTACTAAAGGAATTTTGTACTTCACCTATTACACCTAAACATATGGTTTGTTACCCATTAAATATTATTATTAGCTATCGTAACTTTATATTCATGCACCCTAAGTACAGGGAATGGAATTTTATTATATTCCCTATAATGTATACTCAGGGTATGCTTTTGTCATCTACTTCTGAAGGAACTCATTTAGCTATAGATAATGATCTAAAGTACTGGCATCAGTTGACATCTGATAATAAAGTTAAAAATCTAGATTTCTTAAAACAAGAATTTGATCTAAGAGAAACTTGCTGGTTAGAGGTTCAGACCTTTAGACAACATCTCATTAATAAAATAGATCTAATGTCTATAACAGTTAAAGAATCTATTCCAACACTGATTGATTACTTGATATTAAATTTACAACATAAAGTTTCTGATAAAGGTAAACTTTCATACATACATAAAATTATCAGACAAGAAACTTTTTACAGTGTAGATACATACTGGAATTATTTCACTTCTATTAATGGGGACCCACCAAATCAACAAGATAAACAATATATATTGGAATCTACCTATAGAACTACGTCTTCCATTGTCTGGAGACTTTATACATGGAATTTTTACATAGATCTTTTATACACCTTTGATGATGAATAAAATAAATAATAAAGATAATCTATGTAAGAGATGTAATGTAGAAATTAATGCTGACTGGGCTCATATGTTTTATGACTGTATAAAATTGAAAGAATACTGGAAGTCAATTAATGAATTTTGCATGCTCTTTTTACAGTTAATTTCATTATCTCTAAATCTTTTATATTATTCAACACACCTGTACCTCAAAGTGTTAAAAGGTTAAGCTTCCCTTGTTATGGTCTATTCTAGCAGTGGCTAGGAAAATAATAACCAGAAATTGGATTTCAGATACACCTCCTTCATTCAATGAATTTAAAAATGTTATGAATATAGTGTGCCATATGGAAATAAACACAATTAGGTCAAGAACAACTAGAAAAACATCTTATTATATTGTATGGGATAATTTACAAAATTTGTTAAAAAAATCCTAATTTCAATAGCATGGTATTTTAGTTTAATTAATTGATCTGATTGTAGTGGATGTCTTTGTAAATACTTTAGTTGTTTTGTTGAATGTTATAATCATATCTATTTTTAATTACTTGTATAAAATTGTTATGATATTTCTCTTGTATGTTAAAACAATAAACCTGTTTTGAAAAAAAAAAGACTACATCTCTCCTCTCACTGGCTATGCAGCTGCACCCTAACAAATAACCTCAAAACCTGACTTCCCTCACTGGAATTCTCACTCTTCTCCATTTTATTGCTGGTATTTCCTCTCCTTCTTTCTACCATACTTACTCCTTCTGCTGTCACTTTACCTTGACTTTTTCCTCCTTTAGCCCAGTCTCCTATTCTCACCCTGAAGTTAATTTCTCCTCTGCTAAAAATTCTGCATATACATTTACACTTGTGCTATTTGAAATTATTCTATTTTTACCTCTACATTTATACTATGATTGTAAACAATTTCAATATAGTTAAGTTTGACTGTACTACTACTCGACATACTTTATACTGAGTGTTAACATTTCTTTCTATGTAATCAACGTGGAGCTTTTCTACCTGGGCCTCCACTGAAAATGAGCTCATTCTAAGCCCAGTGGACTTTTCCGGTAATCAACTGCAATAAATAAATAAATAAAATGTAGTGCAAGCTCCAGCTTTGGTGCAAGACATGACATCCAGTAACCTAGAGGAAAAAGTCAAATGTACTCAGAGCTGATTAAAATAAAACACTGAAGTATATCAACACAAACAAAAGGTTGGAAAAAATGGAAGAAGCTTTAAACACATTCAAGATGGGGTGATAAAACGGCAAAAATCAGAGGTCGAAATGAACAAAACGCTGGCTGAATATGAGGCTGCTCAAGATGAGATTTCAAAAAATAACAGCATTATGGGACAACACACATAGGGAAAACCTGAGATTTTCTGCTATACCAGAGAAGCTGGAAAGAACAGACTATTAATTTTATGCAAGCACAAATAAGCAACTAGACTAGTATTCCACAGCAGTTGTTCTTAATTGAAAGGACACATTGTGTGCATGCTCCAAACCTAGTCATGAGAAAGCAACCTAGACCTTTAATAGTAAAGATGCAATCCTATCAGCAGAAGGAGTTGATTTTGGCAAAACTGTGTCAGAAGGACAAAGACTAAACGTGGGAGACAGTACAATGTTTGTGGAAAATGATTACTCTTTATTTTTTTTATTTTTATTTTTTATTTAACATTTGTTGACCGGGAAAGTCTGACTAGGTTCCACAGAGCCTGTTTTCAGCGGAGGCCCGGGGAGAAATTCTCCAGATGAGAATTGTACACCAGGCATAAGAGGAGTAAATTTATTCTACTAATTAGGGAATGTAGAGAGGCAGGCATGAGATTCAAGCTGCTGTATCCAGCTATTTTCAGGATATTCTTTCCTGGATGGACAAAGTCATATTTTGATGCAGAGCATGTTAAGGAAGAAATACAAAAAAAAGCCCAATAGAAAGTGAGCTATGAAAAGGAGATTCTGCTTCTTGTTCTGCTAATAAAGATCAGAGAGTCTGTCAGTGAAACCTTTTCCAATGTTCCAATGGAAAATGCTTGAGAGATAGAATAAACAACATTTGACTAAAAGAACCAGGAGTACGTTGGAAATGAAGCAGAGACTGGATTTCAGAGAGATGGAGACCAAAGGAATAAAAAAAGAAGTTATGTACTCACCATAACGTCCCATCTGAGTAGTTAGACTTCATTTGTCAGCAACCTGTGGGTTTCAGAAACGAGCCGGCAGCTTACTAAGCTAAAGATCTAAGCTCCTCCCCCTACCCATACTACACTACAACCTCCTTCCAATCCTCAGATCGAGTTTGCCACCCACTGCGTGACACACAACAACCTAAGATATAAAAACCTGATCAGAACACAAACTAGGCTCAGACCCAGGATGTTGAGCCCGAAAGCAGATATAACCCACCAAGGTCAGGTGGAAGGAGGGAAGGTTGCTGACAAATAAAGTCTAACTACTCAGATGGAGCGTTATGGTGAGTATATAACTTCTTTATCTGAAGTAGTTAACTTCATTTGATCAACCTGTGGGACAGAGTCCCCAGCTACCAGTAATCTTGGGAGGCCCTTAAGGAAGGATATTCCGGAGCACTGCAGAGCCAAAAGAAGCCCTTCCTCTGGACACCATATCCAGCTTATAATGAGTAATAAAAGTGTGAGAGGAAGCCCGGGTAGCTGCTGAACAGATGTCATCCAGGGAAACCCTAGACCAGAATGCAGCAGAAGTGACCATAGAACACGTAGAATGAGCATGAACCCCTTCTGGTTCTGGTAATCCATGTTCTTTGTATGCTTGTAAAATACAAAGCAAAATCCATCTAGTGAGTCACCTTTGAAACTGGTTTCCCTAAAACAGGTTTAGCAAAGGAAACAAGAAGCTGATCAGATTTACATAAAGGTTTAGACTTATGTAAGTAAAAGCGTAACTGCCTGTGAACGTCCAGAAAATGAAGTTTGTATTCCTCTTTATTTTGAAAATTAGGGAAAAATACAGGTAGATTAATAGACTGATTAATGTTAGACTCCGAAGCAACTTTAGGAAGGAAAGACGGGTTAGTTCTGAGAGATGCACTGTCCTTATGAAAAACTAGGTATGGAGGTTTCATACATAAGGCTTGAAGCTCCGACACTCTTCTGGCTGAAGTGATAACTACCAGGAAAGCAGTCTTCCATGGCAAAAATTTCAAATCAACTGATGCTGTGGATTTGAATGGAGGCGCAACTAAGGCCTGAAGAACCAAGGTCAAATTCCACGGAGGAGAAGGGCATTTGATAGGAGGTCTCAGTAAAAAGGTACCTTTGATAAAAGTCTTGCAAATTCTGATAGCAGCTAGAGAACCTGAATTCTCCCTACATGAAAATGGTATATAGATGTCAGGTGGACTTTAACTGTGGAAGAGCTGGCCCCTTACTTGGAAGACAAGAGACAGTCTAATACCTCTGGAACTGGAGTGGTAAAAGGATCCAAATTTCTCTGAGAAGCACAAATGGAAACGTGTCCATTTACTACTGTACAATTTCCTGGTAGAGGACATGTGTGCCGCTACCAGAATGGATGTAAGTGGGGAAGAGAGACCGGGAGTCCTGGCAATTAATGGAACTGGAGCAACCAAGCAGTAAGCTTGGGGCTGTCCAGATTCAGTGGAGGAATTCCCGAGGGATGACCAATGAGATCAGGAATGGGATCCAATATCCATGGCAGAGCTAGTAGATGAGACCATAGTCAAGGGAACCAAACTTGAGGCCAGAATGGGGCTATGAGGATAACCCTGCTCCCCAACCGACAAGCTTTCTGTAAGAATTTTGTCATGAGAGGAAGCGGGGGATAAGCATAAAGAGCAGGTGGCCAAGCATGGACAAGAGCATCTCTGGGGACAGCGATGCGAAGAGATCGCAGCAAGACTGGCCCAACTTGAGGCAGATCTATTCTGCTACATAAGGGTTCAGAGACCACTCAAAGCAAAACGATAGTCCTGCTCAATTTGTCTGCCAAAATGTTGGACTGACCCGGGATGTGCATTGCTATCAGGAAATGGTTGGTGGAGATCGCCCATTCCCGCACTCTCATGGCCTCTCGACAAAGTGGATAGGACCTGGTCCCCCCCCCCCCCTGTTTGTTGATATACCAGACCACTAACATTTGTCTGACTGAATCGTAATAGTTCTCAGAGGAAGAGAGGCATGAAGGGCCTGCAACACTAAAAGGACTGCTCTCATCTCTAGAACACTGATATGCAGAATGGTCTCACTTGGGGTCCACTTGCCTTGGACAGTCCTGCCCAAGCAATGCCCCCCCACCCTAAGAGGGAGGCATCAGTGGTCACCGTGGCTTGGGTGGAGGCATAACAAAGGGGTGTCCTTCTTGCAGATCCTGGGTTTGAAGCCACCACATGAGAGAAGCTTTGCATACTTTGCTTAAAGGGATCGGGAAGTCTAGAGGCTGATATAGCAGAGACCACTGAACTTGTAACGTCCACTGTAACAATCTCATATGCAGACGTGCACAAGGAACCAGATTTATGGCTGCTGCCATGGACCCTAGGGCTCTAAGGACCAACTCCACTGGGGGTGAAGTAGTCTAAAGAAGCGCCAAGACATGAAGGACCAGGCTCCAAAGTCTGTCTGGGGTCAAAAATATCCCGGCCTGAAGAGAGTCTATTCTTGCCCCTATGAAGTCCAGAATCTGAAGCGGCTGAAGAGAGGACTTTGAGGTTTATTGTAATACCCAGCCGATTCGTCAACTGAAGAAGAGAGTTTCTGGCTAGCACAAGTTGATGCCTGGTGGGGGCAGTGAGGAGCCAGTCGCCCAGGTACGGGAAGACCTGAATTCCCTGAAGCCTCAGGTGAGCTGCTACAACTGCCAAGACCTTGGTAAACATCCTGGGGGCTGTGGTGAGACGAGAGGGTAGGACCCTGAACTGGTAGTGACTGGCTCCTAGCCAAAAGCGGAGGAACCTCCTGGATCGCCTTGTCCATCAGGCTATGGTAGTATGCATCCTTGCAGTCTACAGAGCACATCCAGTCTTCCTCCTGCAAGAACGGCAGGATGGATTGTAATGTGACCATCTGGAACTTCTCCTTGGCAATGGACAGGTTCATTGTGGATAGGTCGAGGATCGGCCTCAAGTCCCCTGTCTTTTTTGGCACCAAAAATAACCTGGAATAGATGCCGGATCTGGACTGGTCTGGGAGCACTGGCTGGATTGCTCTTTTGCCTAGCAGGTTTTCTATTTCCAAAGCTGCCGCCTCCCTTTGAGCGGGTGGAACATTCGAGAGAAGCCTTGTGCATAAGGGGCTGTTTATGAAGGGAATGGAATAACCTCTGGATATTATTCGAAGCACCCAGCGATCTGACGTTATGGACTCCCATTGAGCTAGGTGCCTGAAAAATGCCCTCAGTCTGCCTCCAGAGAGGAGCAGTCCGGCAACCCCTGAGGGCTGCTGTGCGGGTCGATCGAAAAAAGGTTCCCGTGACCTGAAGTTCTTCAGTCCCCCTCTGCCTCTGGACCGGTGTCCACCTAGTCCCCCCCTCTGCCTCTAGGGGAGAAGGAGTCCGGAGCGTTTTGGGACTGCTGAGACTTCCGGAACCACAGCTTCTTCTGCCCTCGCTGGTTCCTGGAGAAGGACCTTTGAGGGTTAGAGAAGTGGATCCAGACGGTTGACAGCGTTTTCCCATCCTTCTCGCTCTGGACTAGCATGTCTTGGACGGTCTTACTGAACAGGGTCGAACCGTTGAAAGGGGCATTCGTGAGGGACGTCTTGACAGGTTCTGAAAAATCGCAAAGCTGGAGCCAGGCATGACGCCTCATGGCAATACCAGACCCAGCCGCCCTAGCGACTCCCTCGGTGGAGTGAGTAAATGCATGGACATATTTGAAAGACTTAACAGTGGCCATACGAGCCAAGAATGACTATTTATCCTCGGCTAAAATGGATTCCTGGGGAGACTCCGCGTACTCTTTCACAAGGTCACGCTGAAGTCTAATTACATAGGCCATGTAATTCAGCGCCCTTATAGCAAAGGTAGGTAAAGCAAACGTCCGCTTTCCAAGACAATCCAACACCCTAGACTCCTTGTCTGGAGGATGGACCGAAGAACTTTCCTGGGCCAGTTCCTTTTTGGTGGCTGCCGCCACCACCATGGCATCAACTGGGAAACCCTTACTCCATGTTGGCTTGTCAGCAGGAGGGCTCAATACTTTATCTGGCTGTTTGGGTATTGGCTCTACAGTGTCCGGTTCCTTCCAAGCTCTGGTGGTAATGAGGTCCACCAGTGGGTCAGCCGGGGGGACACCCAAGAGGTAGATGGGCCTGCAAACACCTCCAGAAATACAGACTCGTAAGAGGAAGGCTCTTGGGTGGACCAGCCCCCCCCCCCTGGCAAATTTCCATTACGTCTCCGAAGGAGATGTCTTCGAGGGTGATCTGGGGGAGCCTTCCCCTTCCTCCAAGTCGGTATCCTCAGTGAGGGACTCTGGGGAGTCCATATGCCTCCTCTTGCACTGGCATTTGAGATGGACCTCCTCGGGGGGGGGTTCTCCGGGGAGGGCTCACAAACAGTCTCATATTCCTCAAGGGGAACCATCTGGCGCATATCAGACACAGGTTGCCCCTGGGAGGACTGGATAATTATAAGATAAACTCAACTGTGAGGGAGCAGGGGTGGACTCAGAGGAAAGAATGAGGGGTCTCGATCCTCCTGAGAGTACCCTCTCCACAACGAAGGCCAAAGGGGAACAGGCTTCCCAGAAACTGGTGGGGCGGGTAGCCGTGCCCCTCGGATCCGACGAGGGGATCGGAGCTGAGCCCGGGACAGTCGTACCCAGAGGGATGGTATGCCCAGACCACAACTGGGCCAACAACATGCTCATCACCTCAGATCCGACGCCCAGATCTCAGTTCCAAGATCTCGGATCAGACAAGGGATCCGACACACGAGGGCATGGCCAGCGTCAGGGTTGGAGAAACCATCGGCACCTCCCCATTCCGGCCGAGGGGGGGCCAGCAACACTCCCATCTGCAATTGAGTCTGCAAGAACCTTATCATCTGGTCCATGTCAGCTTCAGACAGGCTCCTCGTGGATCTTGAGGACGCCAATGACACCGGCCGGGAGGGCCGATGCGAGGATGACCTCGAAGCAGGCCGAGCCTTCTCCTCCGGCTCCAGGGAAAATCTTGGAGAACACTGCCGAGGGGAAGACGGCCTAGCAACTTTCTCAGGAGTAGAGATCAATTTAGCAGGGGGGGCAGACGGATCCAAGTCCGCTTGTCTCTTGTGACCCCTCTTGTCTCTCTCTCTCCTTTTCCTTATGTTTCTCCTTCCTGGCCTCTCTCTTGCCCTGTTTGGAAGTGGGAGTGGGAGTCCCGGACAGGGGAGGATGGCCGGAAGCCTGAACAGCCACAGCTGTGGCTGAAGAGGTGGCTGGTTCTGCTGGTAGAAGACCAGCCAGAAATCAGCTTGGTTCTGCGATCCCTCAGGGCCCGGGGGTTGAAGGCTGCATATATCTTGCAGCCCGAGGAAAGATGCGGTACCCCTAAACAAACCACGCACAGAGTGTGGCCACCCACTGTGCATTCAGAGAAAGTCGTTTTTCGCGACTCCAACATACCTACACTAGCAAGGCTAACTAGCCAAACACACACACACGCCAACGGCGGGAAGGGGAGGTCTACATTGGGTGAAAAGTTTAGTACTTTAAACTTTTTTTTTTTTTTTACGAAAACAGAGTTAAAAGGGGGAAATTTTTAACTAAGTACACACACACACACCAACACAGATCTAAAGTTTGTCCAACAAACCCACTTTACCTGCCTGGAGCTCAAGAATCTCGTTCTTGGCGAAGACGCGGCAAATGAGATCTGTGGATTAGAAGGAGGTTGCAGTGTAGTATGGGTAGGGGGAAGAGCTTGGAGCTCGGATCTTTGATCCGTATCAGATCCGAAACCCATAGGTTGATCAAATGAAGTTAACTACTTCAGATCCAGCAACTTGGAAATTGACAAACAAATGTGGGATTAAAAAGTATCAACTATATTTGTGAAATATGACAGAACAAAGCTTAATATTGGACTTTTGTGACTTTGCTAAGCTTGTAGGGACTCTAAAGCATATGCTCTACTTCATGCCATTAATGTTAGGAAGAACATTTAGGAGAGGGGAGGAAGAGGGAAAGAATTAACTGAAAGTAATACTAAACTTTGTTCTTAGTAGTACTTTTATAATGCATGATAAAATCTGCATGTTATAAAGTATAGTTCTCTGTTATTTTCGAGTATAATGGGGATATTAAAGTAAAAAGGTGCACCTTTTTTGCTCCTTTCTTTGTTCAGTTTTAAAAAAATGCAGGCACTGCAATATAAAAAGAAGAAAAGTCTGGTCAAAAGAGCATGATAAAAGAAAAATTGATGTCCTTATTTTCTCACTCTTGCATACGGAAATGACTAGATTAAGGCCCTGATTTGATCTAGTAATTTTAAGAGAAAACAAATAAAAAAACACTGAATATAATAAAATGTTTTTCTCTAGCAAATAAATGACTGCTTGTAGAGGTAATTATGTATCTGGTTCTCATGTCTCCACAGAGACAATCTAATAAAGAGCAATAACAGCAGAATATTTCTTTCTTTCCATGGCTAGGAAATGTTTTCTGAAAGCATTAAATTTTTTTCCCAAGCTGGTAGAGTAATAAGACAAAAACAGATAGCACTAAGTAGAAGGACAGGCTGTACCACGAGTCTTTTAGGTTAATCCAAGTCTAAGTATGGCTGTCAGTCTGGGACAATTGTAACTATTAGGTGGGTAAAACTTCAATATTTGAAGATGTATATAGTGTATGTTCATATTAAGTTAATAGGCTTTAGGTGTGTGTGTGTGTGTGTGTGCGCGCGCGTGTGTTTTTTGTTTGAGGGCTTTTAATAAAACAAAGTTTTGTAAGATGCAACATGGGCTGAAATTGACATGACAAGAGGCAACTGTATAAAAGATTAACCTGGCAGTGTATGCATGTAACATAAAAGCTGGAACTAGACACAATAAAAAGCTGTTGGATATAAAAGGTGGAAATAATAACTTAACATAATGATCCTTTCTACATTACCTTTAAATGTAAATGGTCTCACAGATGTATACAAAAAAGAAAGAGCAGTTATATTAAAAATGTAGAGTGCAAATAGCTATGCCATAGGAAACACATTTGGAAATAACTGAACATGTGGATTTGATAAAGGTAGGTTTCCAGAACAGCAGAATACCTAGGACAAAGGAAAATACTCATTTTAATTGTAAGAGCTCTAATAGTGATAGAAGAGGATAACAAAAGATAATAATGGTAGAACTATAGTACTAAGGGGCTAATGGCAAGGGAGGAGGATTACACTGACATGTATTTATATCCCATCTAAAACTACTACATTTCTTCCATCTTAAGCTCCATTAATCAGCTTCAGCAGGGAATATTACTTGTAGTTGGGGACTGGAATTTGATTTGCAGCAGTGAAGATGTATCGGGGGGGGGGGCAAAATGGAAAATATAACAAAGGAGGGTAGATTTTTGAATAAATTTATGAAAATATTTGGCATGGAAGATGTGAATTCATTAGAAGGACTTCACAGCAAATTTACATATTCCCCAACATACAAAAAATGGGGTAGGCTAGGCAGAACTTGTATTTCATAGGAATATGTGCATTTAATTGAAGGTTTTGATATGCATCTAATAAATATTTCAAATCACGCACCAACAATAACTAAAATAAAAATGAGACACAGACACTGAAAACAGAAGAATTTAAGGAATGGGTAGTGGACATTATTCGGGAGTTATTAGAAAAGATAGAAATATCTCCTGAAAATATAGATAGGGAATGGGATATCTCCTGAAAATATAGCTAGGAATGGGATAAAATTAAAGTGGAATTAAAATTAGGGTGGAAATAAAAGAAAGAGCGATATGGTTAAGAAGTAACAAGAATTATTTAGAGAGATTGAGAAAGGTTAAATGATGGCATAATAGGGGGAATTTCAGAAGAGCACCTCCAGAACGCTAAACAGAAAATAAGGGATTATCTCAATAATATGCATGAGTTTAGAAGTACTGCTGTTAAGCAACTGTTTTTTTGATAACTCCAGAGCAAAAAAACTTTTAGCACGATGACTCAGACAACAAAAAGTAGAAAGCATTATTCTATAACATGGAAGATAAGAGATCCTGTAGAGGTACTACAGATATTTCAGAAATTTTATGAAAGTCTGTACAACGCAGAGAAATGTGGAAATCAAGAAAAGGTACAAATGGAAATCTTTATGCAAGAATTAAATATGCCAAGGTTAGAGGCGGATGAAGCTCAATTACTAACAGGATAGGAGGCGATGATATAAATTGGCCAGGAATAGATGGTATTTCTGTGGAAATTTGGAAGCTAGTTGAGAAAATATGATAAAAGATCGGGAAGGTTTTAACAGTACTTTAAGAGAAGCACCAACATACTGGAAGAAAGCGGTGGTGGTTCTAATGCCTAGTACTGAACTTTTCTAGATTTGCTTCTCCAGCACATTGACAGTAGTTAACAATTGCCAATTAGAATTTGAAAGGAAAAAAATCATGTTAAGGTAACAACAAAAAATAAATAAAAAAAAGTATAGTTGTAGGGGAGGCTTACCCAAAGAGCAAATTTAGTAACAATTGGATCCATAATTAAATGCAGGTGATAAAATCCCAAAATGCAGTGCTCTGTCACCCATATCATGACTATAGACTATTATGAAAAAAATTTTGGGGTGTATGCACCCAAACCAAGGTATTTGGAATTGCTTGTTGTGTAGACATCCTTACTGAGTACTGTAAAAAAGCTAGTAGCATACATCAACTATAGATTCAGTCCAGAAGAACAAAAGATATTCATATATGGGGAACATCTGTGCAGTTCATATGTTTTTTTACCTTTCCACTGAGCTACTTGCAGTTCCACTTGGTAAATGTCACAAAGAATTTGCCAACATCCTCGATAATTTTATTTATGTAGTGTGGTGGAGTGTAACGTTATGCTGTATGTACTGAGATGGCGATCTTCCCCAAGTGTGGGGTTTAATAACTGCATGAGTATTGGGGTACAATGTGTAGACTATTTACAAATAATGGCAGCACAATGCATGTGACTCAATTTCATTGTGGCATTGTTTTGGAAAGCAAAGATATGCTATGCATACTGAGAGGATAACACCCCCTTATGTATGGAAAATAGCACCTGGATGAGTTTTGGGGAACAATGTATAATGATGGTAGCACCACGCATGCAACAACCAAAATGTTACTGTTGTAGTGTGGTGGACAGTAAAGACAGACTGTATGCATTAAAGCATGACACACTCCCTGTGTATGGAGCACAACAGGAGTTGGATGAGTATTGAGACACAATTTATTTGTTTATGAATGACTGCAGCAGCATGCAAGTTCTTCCCCAAAATGTCATTGCTGTAGTATGATGCAGTGCTAAGTATGTACTGACAAGATGACACTTCCCAGTGTGTGGAGATGGAGTACTGGGGTATACTGTATAGAAGCTTTAGAAATGATGGCAGCACCTCCTGCCCCTTTCTGTTGCCTGTCTCACCCAACTATGCTGAATCTGGGAAAAATAAGATTTTAGCCAAGCTTATGTGAGAACAAGACTATCAGGGATTACGTGGGAGATGTACTCTTGCAGCAATAGCATTCTGCTTTAGATTCTCTAGACACGTGTGCCAGTTTTATAGTCTGGAAAGTAGTCCAGCAACTGCCCACAAAATCTGAGAGTATGACCATCTGTACCAGTGGACCAGCATTAGAGTGAATGTCCTTAGGATATGGAGTTGGCTAGTCAGGCACTATTTGAATAATGTATGGCTTTTATCCTAAATCTTGAAGTCTGGTATGGAGAAAAGTAGTCCATTGATTGTGGAGTGAGTTTATGAAGGGTAGATGGCTGAAGTTCAATAAATTTAACTGATGACCAGAAAATATGTCCTTTTGTGGTATTCACATATCAGCACCAAGACTGGGGCAGTATTGTATGTTAGCCAGAAAAAGGCAGGTGTATGGGTGAGGACCATCAGTCCGGCCCCTGGTAAGAGACAATTTCAGTCTAGGCTGACTCTAGTTATATTCTGAAGATGTGGTTAAAAGAGGGTGCAAAACTGGGCTGTATACAATGGCAATGCAGCCTGAAAAGTGGGCAGGGTTGATTCCCAAATGTCTGCTACTGAAGCTGGCTGCAACTTGTATCCACAACTAGCTACTAGTGCAAAGACTACACTGTGACTTACAGTATCTGTCAGAAAAGAGAAAACCAAAAGGTAGACCTAGTTACCCCACTGTGATTAGAGTGGGGCTTCCACAAACCACTAGAGAAGAGCTTAGACAAACTGTTTATCCCTGAGTATTTAAAAAATGCATGGTTAGACTAGATCTGTCCTCTGGAGCATGTCCTGCCTGAAAGATTAATCTGCACCTGCCAGTATTAAAGACACTGTGGATGTCTGCAGCACAAGCTAAGAGCTTGGGAATTAAGCAAGAATAGGTGCAGTGTTTGAACACAGACTTGCAGCAGAAAATGAACATTAAAATTATGTTTAAGTGAAGGCAAAGATACAATGACAACAGAGTCAGTATGGTTGAATGGTACAATCAGCCTGCAGACTGCAGCACAAAGATGGTTTGTTTCTAGCATCTGTACCTGCAGCATCAGTGATGTTCATTGCAAAAGGTTAAGTGCCTACCATCATTTGCCATATCCATCCCTACCTTTAAGCATTAGCATATGGAGTTATGTCCTCCAGTTTCTCATACTCCAAATATAAGATCAATAACAATCACCTTAAGAGTCCACCTCAAAGCCTTACTTTGAGTATGCTGGTGTAGTGAAGGCTTTCACCAAAATCTCTCTACCTACTTAGAATAAGCTCCCTTCAGAAGTCAGAAAGAACAATGTATTTTTGCATACAATTAACAGAACACTTGACTAATGTTTACAAGTATATCTATTTTAGGGATACTGCATCATCGGTCATTTTCTTGCAGCAAATGTTAAAACTGTAAATTTGCTTGCGTAACTCTGCTATTAGTAATGTACTGGTGTACTCAAACTTAATTGATATACCACTTGTGTTAATCCTGTCTCTCTAGTTCAAATAAAGTTCATACTACATATTTTCTTAATGTATCACAACGACTCCTTTGTAGATCAACTGCATTATCTATATGCTACCCTCTGAGCCAGATCATGGACAAATGGGGCTGCAGAGAAAGTAATGGATCAAGGGCCCACCCCAAAGTCACCCAGTGTCCCATTACTTGGCAATTTCTCCCCAGTTACCATAAACACTGTACAAATCTGTGTATGCTATTTTCTTATTTACTTCTACAATGATTAGAGATATGTGGACAATTTAAAGCTTTTATTTCAAATGTTATAGCACAAACACCAACAGCCATTTGCTAAATAAAATACAGTCTCACAATGAAAAAAGACTTCGCATAAACAGTAAACTTCTCTGCTCTTAAAACTCACATCCACTGAAACCAACCTTCAAAGAAAATGCATCTGGCCAGTGGCAAATTAAGTTTACCTTTGGGCTGTTTTCAAACCAAGGGCCCCTTGCACAACTTTTTTCTGTGACCATGTATACATGCATGTTTTCTTCGATTCACCTTTCTGATTGTAAAATTATATTTCTTGTAGAATACAGCACCACTTATTAGAATATGTGCTTTAAATTTAT
Source organism: Protopterus annectens (assembly GCF_019279795.1). Lineage (NCBI taxonomy): Eukaryota > Metazoa > Chordata > Ceratodontiformes > Protopteridae > Protopterus > Protopterus annectens. The sequence goes on along the minus strand of NC_056733.1, from coordinate 83,291,963 downwards.
AGTTGTGAACATTTTTCCAGTAAGCGATAAAACAAAAGTATGAATCAATAATGACAGCTACCAATTTCAGAAAATTTCAACCATAAAAGGCCACTCAGATTTCTGTCATTACAATCCACCAATATCGGCCACAATATGCACAATCTCTGCAGAAGTAAAAGTTATTTGATTAATTCCACATTAAAGAGAACTGTAACTACTGAAGTTGCTTCTGGCAAACAATTTTATATTTCTGTGTTTCATCTACAGGTTCAGTGTTTGCTGCACTTGAAGAATAAATTGCCTACCTTACATTAACCAAAACAAAAGTGGTGTGCTGGCAATATTGCTGTAAGGAATAACTGGCAACCCAACGACTGGTTCAAAGCTCCTAGGTATCTCATCCAAAGGAGGACACACCCAGAACTGCAGCATCCCCATTCCCCTTATGCTGCACAGTAGTGTCAACCTACCTGTTGTGGAAGAGAACCCACAAACTTCTTAACAAAAAGCAAGCGTGCTATCTGTTAAACACCGACACTGAACAGCACAGCTTTGAAAGGCTATCACTGACAAGACTATAATCCTCAGTGACTAACAAAAAAATAAAGTTAAAGGAGACCTGGCAGTGGGTGTGGAGGTTTAAGGCACTTGCCTACTCTTAATTAAGGTTTGAGGTTTAACTCTGAGCAGAGTCACTTAAGTAGCCAGTGCCCCTAACTGAGGCATCACACAAACGCACAAAACCATCTGCTATGCAGATATATGCTGCATATGTATTATCTCCCCAACTTCTACTTAAATCTCAAGTGTGTGTTTAGATGACATTAGGAAAAGGGTTTTGGGGCTTACAGAGGTTGCAAGGTAAGGAAATTCTCCATCTGAGTCCTAATGCTTGCTGTGTTTAAGGAAGGATGTTGCAGGGGGTTTTTTTTGTTTTACGCTACTGAAGATTTTTTTTTTTTTTTTTTTATATCAAAGCCAGGGCTCCCCACTCAACATGGACTCTAGGCATCTGCCTAGGTCAACTAGTGCTGGATCCGGCCCTGGCTATACTCTTGTTTAGCTACTTATGTTCATCTCATTGCATTTGCCTATAGACAGTTTTCTTTGAACTTTAGTCATCCGTTATGTGGTATAAATTCAAAGTCGCTTATTTGCACTTTGTACCATCTATTTACTGAACACGTATTGTGCTTCTTTCATACCATATGTGCCAGTTTACTTGATGTGCCTTGTGCCTCTGCTCATGGCTGAAAATGGTCTGAAAGACCAAGTTCACTGAGCCAGCCATTGAACAAGTGAATGAATATTTGCTCAGTGCTCCAACTGCACATAAGGAAGGACTTTGTTCTTCTGATAGTTTTGCATCAGGAAAGGTCATCAAGCAGTCAAAAACTTCTGACTGCTTGTTCAGTGTGCCCACCCTTCCAGGTAGTTCAAAAGGATGGGATCTTCCTTGAACACGGTAGAGTTCTGCAGCCAGAAATGGAATCCTGCAGTTACAAAAAGCTTGCAAAAACATAGCAAGTCTAAACGATATCTAAATTGCTTAAAAATAATTTAGTGTTTTGCATTAACAGTACGGACTAGCTGAAATGTTGATTTTTAATTCATCATATAATTTTACATGAAGATACAAATGTTACAAATAGCAGTAATTATGCACTTCACGTTTAAAGACATGAAAGAACATAAAATCCATCTACATATTTTGCCAGTGACCAAGTTATTTTTCTTTTTGTTTGTTAGTGCAGTCAAAGTCTTATTAATGGAAACCTAACTGGTTTAGCTGGACCTAAAACTGGCAGATGCTGACCTTTGGCACAGATGACATCATGCATGACCAAACAAACACTTGCATCACATTTCTTGCTGTACATAATCCATTTATCTTGGTTCTTCTAGAAGCTCGTGTAAAAGTAATATATTTATGAGAGAGAGAGAGACAGTCCACTGCATATTTATTAGATGGCTCTAAACACGTCAGCACACAGCTGTCTATCAAGTTTTACATTACTACAAAACCTTTTCAAAATTAATAATCATAACCACAAGATAACTTCATGAAAAGATTGTATGGATTTAAATATCCAGACGTGTTGTTTCATTCAAGATATGTAG
>NC_056733.1:83244310-83289360 GCF_019279795.1 Protopterus annectens | reverse complement strand
TGCAATATCCCCAAGAGATGGGATAGGATTAGAAGAGGGCACCTATAGAATCCTCAAATCACAAGAGGAAGTTATAACTACAGCGAACAGTTTCTTGGTGTCTTTCTGCGATTGAGTGTAACTCTGTCATCATGCATCTCAGTAACAAAGATTAAATCTGCTATTCCCATAAGTAATAGAGAAGTTGAAAGCCAAGTAATTTGGGTTCTTTAATGTGAAATGAACTGTAAAGGCCACAGTGTTTTATGTGGTAAACTTCAGGTGCTTATTAAACATCTATGACTGGAGAGATTCTACATCATCTGTGAGAGAGTTAATGATTGCCATTTTCTGTAGTGGAAAGGGGAGATATAACTAGGTATCTTGTGTGATAGGGGGCCTTTCCTTCAAATAAGAAAATCCAGTGAAACTACATACACAGGAGATAAATGGTTTCAATGTAGAGCCCTTCGGAAATGAGCAGCAGAACTGGTCCTGGATTCAACCCACTGTCTTCCATTGGACTGGAGGCAAAACATTTAAGGACAGTACCAGAAAATGCAATGGATTTCTAAAGACGCTTCAGTAGGATAACATGGTCAGCCCTGCCATATGCTGAAGGAGACAGGGGGGGGGGCTAACACAGAATAGTAAAGCTGGTTTATTGTTGCCAGAAGATGATTTACTACTCTATAAGCACAGTCTCATTGTTGTATTTTGTTCAGAAGTCAGAGTGTTTGGGTCTTGAATTCCAGGTTCCCTCCTAATGGAATAAAGTTTAATGAACGCCACCTTGTGCGTATCCTTACCAGCGTATGGAAGGGTAGAGGTAGGACAGTATTGATTGATACCATCTGGATCAGTGGTAGATTTCTTCAAGACTAGTGACACAGCTGCCTCATTTAAGTGTTGGAAAGGCCCTACAAGTCAAAGTAGTAATGATTTGATATAGTTTCCTGGTTTGGCCAGACTTTTAAAGAGTACAAAACTGATTGTATTGAGCAAGGAACCCAACAGGTCAATGGAAATTCATTCCAGTGTAACAGTACTGAATGACAGTGGAGCACTGACATTACAATCTGAGCTTAACATAGAAAGGGAGCCAAACTCATGGATGCAACCTTACGTGCAAAATAAAATGCATCAGGTATCTATAGAAAGGAATAAGTTATGATGCATGTTTTTGAGGAGTTTAATGCTTACAGCTAAGCATTTACAATTAAAACAAAACATCTTTGAATGATTAAAAAAAATGTAAGATCCAAGTGTGTGGTTTCAGCTTAAACTTGTAATGTAATAAATTAAATTATCAACTGGACCAAATAAGAAGTTCAGCAAGCTAAAGTTCTTATAGATCGCTTTACTGGTCTCATAATAGATCCTGCCAAAAACATGGAACTCAAGTAACCTCCTGAAGAAAAACTCTGTACCCGTGTGCTGGAATCTGGAGTGGTAGAGAGTACCAGTGGACAGGAGTAAGACAAACAAAGAGCTCCTAATCGAGTCTCTACATGAGGTTCTGGAGCAGCCCTGCACTAGATAATCTGAAGTGTCTTAGTGAGTTGCAGGGCTTCAACATCTCTTAAGATAAACAGGATCATGTAGGGCATGGAAAGTGAGAGTTAAGCTCATAGATGTACATCGTACTGCAGCCAGCAGTTTGCACAGATCCAGCAGCACTAGCAAATAATATGGGAAGTTCAGCAGATGCCAGGCACAAATCTAGCCATATAATACTGCACCCATTTCAGGCATGACAACTCAACATTTAACAACCCTATGTAGATAGCATTACAACAGTCAAGGTAGGATGACACTAGCAGATTTACCACCACTCCCAAGTCTGATCTTGGAAAACGCTAGTTTGCGTAATATTCCTATGGTGTAAGTAGGATGTCTTGACAACAGTAGGCATTTTACCCCAAAGCATCAGCTTGTCATCAAGAAATACACCCATTTCACTCACACACAAGACATTTTTTCAAACTGTCTTCTCAGAGTACTAGAGAAAACAGTGGAAGATCAGGTGGATGGACGGTGGAGTGAGCCAGCATAGCCTGTTGGTCTTTTCTGAGTTGAGTTTGTCAATTTACCATTCATCCAGTCGATGAATGCAACAGTCTTCTAATGGTGTAAAATCAGAGTAGTACTTGGAGTGAAAGCTGCATTTACCTCCCACAAAACTGCATATACAGGGTGATAAGCAAGGGATTCAGGATAGGGGTCTGTGATACACCACTCTTCAGCAGGTAAGAGTCTGAAGAATTTAAACCAGACCCAGGTGTGATGACTGCAACAGTGAATACACTCAAACATCTACATTTATGGTAAGTGTACACAACTGTACTTTTCTTCTACTACTACCATTTTTTCAGCACTTAATGGCTTTCATGAACCTTAAATGCTTATAGTTGCAGAGGTCTCTTAAAGCTTTTTGTTCTTGATAACCTATACATTTTTCTTATAGGTTTATTTTCAACATGTTTTTCAAAATAATTTTCACACACTTTACTAAAAACTTTGAGTCTTGTTTAAGGGAGGATTGAACAAACTAGGTTTACTTACTAATGAAACCGTGGAATTTCGGTTCACATCATGTAAAACATATTTAAGATTAATCTTTCAAATAAAAAGCTTAAAATCTGTAACCAATTCAACATATCTTACATGTTTTTTAGGAATAAAAGTAAATCCTTTTAATAAAACACTAAGTTCATCTGATGAAAGAGTGGTTCAAAAGATTATACACTTAGAGCAAGATTTGGTGTATGTATACATACTCACACACATACACATTTATTTATTTATATATATATATATATGTATATATATATATATATATATATATATATATATATATATATATATATATATAGGTATAGACTGTGTGTGTATATATAGCGTCTATATCATTAATTTCCACGGTGGTACAGTGGTAGCATATTACCTCATAGCAAGAGGTTCTCCCGTTCGATTCTCGGCTTGGCTTGGGAGTGCCTTCTGTTTGGAGTCTGCATGTCCTCCCCGAGGTTGGGTAGCGTTCGAAAGACATGCATGCTTAAATGGGCGTGCCTTCATTGAAGGTTGGGCATTGAGCTGGCACCCCGGCGTTTCGTAAAAATCTATTGCCAATCATTAGCCGACCGGAGTTCCGCTGTGGCAACCCCTTACCAGGAAAAAGACAAACAACAACAGCAGCAACCAAGATATGACATAACCCAGTCCATGACCATACCAGTTAACTCGCGCTGCACCATTAGACATTTGACCAGGATTCCATAATCCATAGCATTATATGTTGCAGCCAGATCAAGTAAGACCAAAACTGAGTATTTCATTGGAACTCTTGTCATAAGAAGGTCCCTGACTTATTGAATGAGGGTCTCCTCTCTACTATGTCTGGATCCCAAACCAGACTGATAAGGATCCAATAGATCGTGTGATACTGGAAAGGAATACAGCTGTATGTAGACCACCACCTCAGTAACCATACAGATAAAAAGAAGGTTAGAAAACAGATTAGTAATTCTCTTTGAACCCAAGAATGGTTTCTTGAGAATCAGGGTAAACAACACTTCCTTCAATAAGACTGGAAACTTTAGTTGTCATTGAGAATTTTAACAGCATGGAGAATTGCAGGCCTAAGGATCTTAAGACAGGATTTTATTACTCTCATAGGCCCTGGGTCCATTGCATAACAAACAGACTGCATAGATGAAAGCATATTCATGAACCAGTTATAATCAACCTATTTAAACTCCACCCATGACAAGTCCAGTATTCATCAAATAAAGTGTTGGATAAGGAGTGTTTAATTTTGGCAGTCTTTTATGCAAAGAACTGTGCAACTTCCTGACATATTGTGGAGCAACTCTCTCTGGATAACCATCTAAGCCTGTCAACAGTCTGGAAGAATACATGTAGAACGAGAGCACAAGTTCATCAAACCTAAGCAGAATGCTTGTGAATCCAGTCCATTGCCATTTACGGTTAAGCCTCTGCCCTGTTGCCTTACTCCACAGTGTCATCAAACCAAGGGTCATGTGGAACCAGCTGTACACAGAATGTTTGAGCTGGGGACCAGCAAGTCAATACTAGATATTGCAACCCTGTTATGTGCTACATGATTCTTATCAAGAATGCTGCTGCTGGACTGCAAAAGGAACCAGTAAAATGCAGGAATAAATTGATATTTTTTTGTACAATGCATTGAAATTCCTGCATTCCACAACTTCAAGATGAGGAGACTGTAACTGGGGTCAAGTAGTGTAGTTAGGTGTTGGTCAGATCACCACTAAATCAAAGGTAATGACAGTAAGATGGAATGCCAAGTCTAAGGTATGTTCTAAATGATGAGTCACAGGTAACTAACTATATGAACAAAGCTAAATCCAACTAAATTCATTTATAATATGAAGGATTCTACATGCCAGGGCTTATGGACTTTGTTTTAACACTAAAGTGGAAGTTACTTAAGACCATATAGTTAGAAGACCCTAATACAAAGCTGACAGCATTGCTAAAGCTTCAACTGGATTCTGTTTGAAGACATTTAAAAGTTATTGTGTATGGCCTTGCTGAACTCATCACAAATTGTGGATGTCTGTTTAATCTTTTCTGATTGTTTTCTACAGCTGCTATCTTCCTGGTTTGTTAGAAACTGTTAACCCCAGTCCAGAGGCATCTTACTTTTGTCTGGCAGTTTCCATCACCTCTGGTGTCTACCTGTTGTCCTAGAGCTGCCACTATGGAATGCACCAACAATTTTTGGCTGCTTTGTTGTCACCTAAAATTTTGAGATTTTAAACAGGGTCTGTTCAGATTTCATGTTCCTGACTTCCTCAGATATAAAAGATCAGCTCTTCTGGGGGTGGGTTTTACTCATCCCCCAAAGAAATGTCTGCTAGCATGCCAAGGACACCCTCACTACATGTTTAGGTATCCTGAGTCTGTCTAGCAACAGCTCTGATTTGTGACCCAGCTCAGTATCAGTTGATGGTCAATTAGCAGTTCTCTTGACCAGTGTCCAGAACATATGACCTCAGCATGACGACATGATTAGAGTCCATCATTGACCTCTAGCCCAAGTTTCTGTGGTACCAAGTACACTTAATAAGCACTTTCATCCTTTGAAATGGTGTTTGTTATGGACAGTCCATGACTAGTACAGAAGCCCAGTAATTCAAAACCTGGGTTCAGATCAGTCAGGCCATTCATCTGAATCACCCATCTGTTCTTGGTCATGTTTTCCCACATTACCATTGAGGGCTCCTGTAGAACTACAGATATAGTAGGTGGTACTGTATCCAGGATTTCCACTCAGTCTGTAAGATGGCTGAAAGCTTTGAATTGCTTTAGTTGCATATGTACCAACCACATGTATATTTTTTTAAAACTGAACAACCACGTTGAAACAAGCAGGTTGAGTAATGACTCTAACTGAAACTACACTGCATTCAGCTGCATGAGCACTCCCATACCTACACAGAGTCTCTCCTGAGGATCAGTTCCACAGTAGGGGGGAGAGAGAGAGAGAGAGAGAGAGAGACGGGTGGCCCTCAAGAAGTCCAATTCATGCCTTTTTAATTTGCTTCAGCAGAAGTGCTGTATTAGTAAGTAAAGATCTTAACAAAACTAGACCAGAGTTTATGAATGAATGCACTGTTTTTATTCTTATTTCACATCAGAAGCATTGTACTACATAAAAAATCTTGTTTAGGAAAATGGCCCCTACAAAGATGAGCATCATTGTTTTTGTGGTATTTGCTTTCCCACACCAAAGTCAGTAGTTGGAGCTACTGGCGTCTTGTATATTATACCACAAGAACTTAAATCTTTACCCCTGGTCTTTATTATAATTTACAGCTCCTACAGGAAAATGTTTAGTTACTTGAAACCACATATATTTAACATTGCATTGATTTTGCTCCAGTAAAACAAAATAGTAGTAATCAGAAACTGCAGGAAAATCTGTGTTACATAAGACAGTTTTTTGCTGTCAGAAATTCTCCAGTTATCAGTTTTTTGGACAACCAAATGTAGTCTGGGAACTCTTTCCAATAACCACCGACTACTCATGCCTGCTTCTGTGTTTAGCATCCTACTAGTTTAGTTGTGGTGTGGAACATTTTATGACATGGATCTGGGGTGGTGGTGAATAAATAACCACATAGTATTTCATCTATAGTACTATTGGACTGGTCATGGCAACATATGTTTTTTTAAAGAAATCTGTTGTATCTTAAAGGAAAAACATGTTTTGCATCTGGAAAATAAAGCATTCATTTGAAAAGTTAAAAACTGTGTCTCAGACATTGAATAGCTATGCATTAAAAAAAAGGTATTGACTGCATAATCCATGCCAGGTCCTTCCCAAAAAAAAAAAAATATGAACAGTGTACTTAACAAAATATGGCACATGCTTGCATGAGTCCAGGTTTGCATGACTGCCAAACTGATGCAGCCATGGACAGCTCAGCTTATCTTATCCTTTATTGATCTGTGTTTCATACATCAACTGCCAAGATAGCTAATTATAAAATAAAAGGAAATAACATGGGGTTACACAATACCTTGTGTCTGCTGTCTCTGTACAGAGGCCCATCAAACCGACTGACTGTGACGTATAGATGGCCACGTAGGAAGGTTGGCATAATGGTTAAGGTGTTTACCTTATAGACAAGGTGCTTAAAATGTGTCTCAAATGCATTTAGCCTAGTATGAACCTATGACTCATTTTTACAGGAGTAGCTCCAGTAGTAATAACTTTATAATTCATGTTCTGAGTGATGTTTTCCCATCTGGTTTGCTTGCATCTCAACACCACCCATGCTGAAGTGAGTGTTTGTGGTACTGTTCTCTGCCTCACAGGTAAACAGATTGCATCTGAAAAAGGCAGTCCAGTTATGTCCGAGTATTTGTACAGTCGAGTTGGCACATAGACATGCAGAAAAAAAGGACAGGGTTTATAACTCTTAACAGCCTCTTTATCAGTGGCCAGCACCACATATAATGGATTAAAAAAAAACGTTCTCCTCTTCATGACAATTTACCTTCTATTTATGTTTTTTTTATGATATGTCACCTTCTGTTAGCTACTACTTTTGAAATTGTCTTCTTATATTATATGTAAACTGTACTTGCTCCTTCTGTTGACATGTATGTTTTAGAAGATTGAACACCGTTCTGAAATTTACTTATGAATGCATGGATGCTAATCAGGGCAGAGCACTGAGCAAACATGACCAATTGCAGGTTCAGGCAAGCTGCATAGTTCATAGGTGTGTAGTCTAACGACCACTAGGGCTGTTGTAAGCCTATCCATGCAGCAAAATAACAAATAGCTAGTACATGCATACAGAAGAAGGAAAGAATGTAACAAGGTTACAGCTATTAGGAATTCAAATTATGAATTCAAGACAGTTGTTATGCTAGACTAAGAAGTAAGTTAATGCATCCTAAAGCTACTTACACAGTAATACTGTTTATATATACACATGTGATATGCACAGAGAGAGCAAGAAAGTCAGAGGCAGTTATAGAGCAAATACTGTTGACATTTATGTAGAAGTTGAGAGTGTGTAAATAAGGGTACTGTATTAAACTAAGGGGGAGATGGAGTGTCACAAGAAGAGTTGTGAAATATGTCCAATGTTTCTGCATTTGCATCTACTCTACTTGAACAAGTATGCCTAGCAAGAGGTTTGAACTTTGAATAGTTTGTCAGGTTTGAGTGGAGTTTTAGACATAGTTTGGTGGAAAGTAAAGAGAAATTGTGATCTGTGTAATGAAGTTCTGTTTTGGGGTGAGGAGGACTGGCCTGAGTTGGACTGGCTTCTGAAGTTATAAGAGGAGGGCTTAAGTTTGGCTAAGAAGGGGAATGGCATGGACTGGTGAAGATGTGGTTGGTGAGTTGAGAAGGGTCAGTTTTTGTTTCACAGCCAGCCATTTGGACTTGTTCAGAGACCTACAGCGATGCTGTATGTGAGGGATTTAACTGTGAAGTGGCAAATTTTGTTAGCAATGGCTTAGAGGGTTGTGGTATTTTCACTTGCTGCTGTAGCGAATCGTGGTAAGCAATATTCCATTTAGAGGAAAATGATGACGTAAACTTTGGCTCATCCAGCTGGAGGTAAAATGGCACAATAACGTATGTATTTGATTTTGGCATGATTTTTTAATCTAAGTTTGAAAGTTGACTTTGATCTAGCCACATCCCAAGGTATTTGAAGACTGAAGTGGTAGCTGTGGTGTGATTGTCTTGGCCTTTGGACTGAAGGTTTTTTTGGGGCTTTTTGTTCATTGCGTGTTCCACACAGGTTTTTGCTTTATTAGAGTTTAGAGGGAGCTTTTTGGTGGAGATTACCCCCCCCCACCCACCCACACACACCCACACACACACACACAGACACACCAATGAACAGAAACCTAAGACACCTATGTTGAAGACCTAGGTGATCCAAACAAAGCAACACCACTTGCCAGCAAGAACAAAATTTAATCACTCCTTTAGCACTTTTGTCCTGCACTCTCACAAAACTTCCTCAGAATAAAAAAAGTTTATAATATCTGCAGTGGTTACATTTTATACTGTTGTGCTGAACATATTTCAATTGAATTTCATTGCTGAAATAGTCTTAATGCATGCAACAAACCAGTTAAAGATTAGGAATCCAACAACAATATGTTTGAAGTAATATAGATGTACATTTTTAATGACAAAGAATGCATGAGAATCATCATATTGGGGTACTGACCTCTCTTGGTTTTCTTTTTTAATCAAAACTCTTTATTGGTAAGTTTTACACAACAAACCAAAACTCAAAATAACTGCAAACAACATCTTTAATAGGACTGACATTAAGTTTGGAGAGGGTTATGTTTACCTCTGATTTTATTAGAGCATGTAATATATTGTTCAGAAATGTATTCCTTTCCAAAAACTAACACTGTGTTCTGCAGATCATCAAATTTACCAGTGCCACAAAATGACCAAAAAAAAAAGTGAGGTAGGGTAAAATGCAGTTAACCGATTAATCTGAACAACTGCAAAAATGAAATGAGTTTTGTTTCATGTGTTCCACATTCAGTTTATTACGGAATGGAACAGAGTGGGTATTGCTTCAGAAAGCATCAGTTTTCATCCAGTTTACATAAATAGATTGTGTACGTACGTCTTAAAACTTACATATTGCGTAAAGGATGCAGTAAAAATGATCACACCATTGAAATATTTTTGCACCATTGAAATATTTTTGTTGCTCCAGAGGAGCATATCTTGTAAATAGTTAACTGGTTAGCTATGGCAAAATATGTGATATGGAAAAATACCTCCTTTTTTTTTGGTAATTATCTCTGAACATGAATAGGGCGGCTACGGTGGTGCAGTGGTTAGCGTTGCCGCCTCACAACAAGAGGTTCTGCGGTTCGATTCTCGGCTGGGGTGCCTTCTGTGTGGAGTCTGCATGTCCTCCCTATGGTTGCTTGTGTTTCCTCCAGGTGCTCCGGTTTCCTCCCACATCCCAAAGATATGCTGTAGGTGGATTGGAGACACTAAATTGGCCCTAGGTGTGTGTGTGTGTGTGTGTGTGTGTGTGTGTGTGTGTGTGTGCCTTTTGTGGAAGGTTGGGCACCAGGCTGGCAACTGGACACCGTAAAACTCCACTGCCAATCATTAGTGGACAGGTGATCCGCTGTGGCAACCCCTAACCGGGAAAAAGACGAAAGAAGAAAAAGATTTCTGAACATGAATAAAGAAATACTTGAGTATTGCACACAAAAGCTATAGTTTAGACTGTTTAAAAATCACTCAAAGCAACCATGAAAGACTGTCACTGAAGCACGAGTTCAGTGTGTTTGTGTTTATTTAAAATGTGGTAACTGGGCACGTAGACTGGTGAATTATACATAATACAATCAAAAATACATCAATACCAAAAGTAAAATACACTGTATATCATACAGGAATAAAATGTAAACATAGAAAAGAGGTGGAAGAAACGGTCACAATATCTCAAGCAGTGTGGAAATATGGACAGTATTTACAGGATGGAGTTCTCTTCGCAGAATGATAACTTTATGTAGTACTTATAAATGTTTCTTTTACAGTAAGTCTGCAAGCCTTCTGTAACTTGTTTAGTATCACAAAAGCACTAAGTGAAGTAGGAAGGTTTTTGTAGTAGTTGTTCCTTCAGTTTAGCCTGAAAGATACCGGTGTTAATTGAGGACATATTTCGCTGGATAGTTTTTTCCGTGTTGCTGACCTGAGTTTAGTGAAAACCCTTTGCTCTGTGGTAGTGTCTAAACGTGGTCTCATCCAATTAATGCTATCATCCTAACTTCCTTTCAGTGAGTATGATGGGTCTCTTATATGCTATTTACTGTTACATGCCTCTTCCTTTACTTGGGAGATGTGAAGAATCCCAGTGTTTATTCACCACATGATAAAAATTAGCCTGTGATCAAAAAGCCAACAAAGCATAAAACGGATATCCAAGCACATCTCCAGGAAAGTTACCCTGCTGTGAATCAGTCTATAAAAAATACAACAATAGAATCTATTGTCTGGTTAATACTCCTATATAGTGCGGTTCCTAATATGAATTGTATATCTTATTTGGCATGTTAAGCAGCAAACTGCAAGTTTACGGCTAGCCAGAGACTACTAGGAGTGATAGCTGGTGGTGGTGACATCAGCTGGTGTACTGGGTAACAATGGTGATAGCTGGCAGTGGTAACATTGGATAGTCTACTGGGTAACAAGTAACAGCTGGCAGTCGTGACATGGGTTGGTGTACTGATAACAGATGGCAACTGGCAGTGGTGACATTGTCTGGTGGACTGGCTAATGGAGGTGAAAGCTGGCAATGTTGATATTGGCTGGTGTACTAGGTAACAGAGGAAATTAAGTCAAAAGAAGAACTCTTGTGATTAGGGTTTTCTATTGGCCTGTAGCAGTTACTCAGAACTGAATTTAGGGGGAGGGAGAGGGTATAATTCTGAATTAAAGCAGAAAGTGGAGTGATCATTTTCCAAAAGGGATGTCCAAACCTAATATTTTTAGCAAATCTTAGGAACTAAATGCTGTACAGCAAACAACAGGTCTTCCACTGAGGTCAGAGTCCACTTACAACAGCAGTTTCTTTAGTTGTGACACCTGTGCAAAAGCAGAGGAAACCCTGATCTCAGTTTGAATTTAAAGTGGTGGGGATGGTAGAATATAGCCGATCTTATTCCCTGAGGGAAGATGAAAGCCAGTTGAAGAAATGACACCTCCTTTTGTTCCCTAGCCCCTTGTATACTAACTCCAAGGTTACGCGATATTAGAGGAAAGAGAAAACACGTAATACAAGTGGATCATGTCTCGGTACAACTGCAGTCTACAGTAGATATGACTTGCATGTAAAAATCAGTCAGTGAGGACAATTTTCAAACAAACAGCAGAAGCCACACACACACACATCCACGTATGCTGAGGCACTTAAATGGATCCTTCCTAATCCACAAAGTCCTCAAGAAAGAAGCACACATAACAAATGCCCTCAGAAGCCCCAGGTGTACTCTTTCTCATGGAGTCTATTTCTAAGCCCATAAGGCAGCCATTACACTATTGGGGATTCCATTGTGAGAGACACTAATGTCCTTCTCACCAGGCTGTGTAAGGAGAAAGCCAAGGTTATTTACTTATCAGGACCAGGATCTGCCATGTTTTGCAAACACTCAGATCATTGAACCACAAGTACCAGTGTGACTCATAGTCTGTTGGTGTAAATGACCTGAGACATACCGCCCTTAGACTATTTGAAGAAAAACATCATGGAGTTCTCAGAATGCATATCCTAGGCTGGTATGAGCCTGCAGTTGAGCAACATTCTACCTTCTACAAGGATGACTCCACAATGCAAACAGAAGATGACTGATTTTAATTGGCTTAGTTTTTGGTGTCATTTTGTGGAGGTGCAATATTTGTCAGCATAGGAGGAGAGATGATTAACAGACAAATGCGACTTCGCAAGGGATGGTCTGTATCTCTCCTACTAGGCTTTTGAATATCAGCCAAAACTTTATTCTCCCCATAGTGCCTTTTTTAGGCATTTCCAACCCAACAGTCCTTCTGACATGGCAAACTAAAACACAGAAAATCTAAAGGTGTTATGCCCAAAGCTAGAAGTCTAAACAAGAAACTCCACACCCTAGAAGCTGTCCTCACTCTAGAAAATGCTGATTGATATCTGTGCTGGCAGTGAGATATGGCTTATTGCTTCTGAGAACACCCCAACAGTGCAAGGCTATAATACCTTCTGTGACATTCCTCCTCTGGACAAGTGATCAAGGAGTCTCAATCCTCACCACGGACACCGGTGAGGGACGTTCACTTGGAACAAAAATAGGTATACACATTATTTCCAGATGCAACTCTTTCCACCAAGCACAATTTACCTTAAGAGCACACAGTGAACATACTCAGTCTTGGGGCTGGGTTTTCCTCTCTCTCTCTCGCCAGGCTACAATGAAAAGTTTAAATATATTTAATAATAAAACAGCATGAAAATACTAAATATCTGTTTACAGTAAACACCAGAGTTTCAATCACAGGAAATATTAACAATAATACAGATGGAAAGATTCACAGAGATACAGAAAAATAATGCTTAACTAATTTTACTATATTTTCTGACTGATCTAAAGAATTACTGTTTTCTTTCATAATAAAGCAAGGCAAGAAGAAGCGGGTGAGTGGTCTTCCTTTGACTGCCGTGAGACATCTGTTTCATCTAGTATTAAAACATTGTCATTTCTGGATTACAGAATGACGTCACATACATTTGATCTGACGTCTGGTTCCCACACTCCCTTTTCTGTGAAACTGAACCAGAATCTAGCACGTGTTACCGTACACGTGCAGCTTTGCTAAGATGTGTTACAGCATCTGGAAGCTGTAAAACCATTTCAACACTTGTACCCTTCCAGGATAGCAATTAATTCTCCCTGAAGGACAAAACAGTAGGATTCCTAGTCCTGGTTATCACATACATTTTGTCAGTGGCTGCAATCAGAACTGTAAGATGCAATCTTTATGGAATAAACCAGGTAATTTAATTTCAGACTCACTCTGTTAGCTGGCTGAGATTAACCTCTTCTCTTCCAGTATCCTCTGTTACAATATATTCATTTAAACAGTTACAATACAGTATGACATACAGGTGCATGTCTTTTTTTGTCCAGCCAGACCCACTTTTGGTACATTTTTAACACAAGCAGCTTTACAAATACATTTTCAACACAAGCACCTGTACAAATCAGTTTAATATACAAATGACATATAATTCTTTATAAAACTCCAGCTAGCTATGCTGGCATATGTTACACATCCACTGCCCCACTTATACAGGCATAGCTGCCAATACCTCACATCATCACACCTTCCACACATTGCGAATAGCTACTACACAAGCAGGGACTAAAGGAGGAGGTGCCTCAATTTACATAAAAAATAAATGTACTTCAAGGTTGGCCAAACAGGACAATGCACTTTGGCTTCTCCATATTCATATCACTATAGGCAAACAATCTTGCACCACTTCCTTGCAATCTATATATTTAAACTTACTGGAAGTGCCATCCAGCCCAATATCATATTCATGGGTGATTTTTAATTATCCCTTTATTAATGGGAGTCGTATGACCCCAAATGTGCAGATGCTGAGATCTCCCTGGACCAGATTGTCAGTATGCCAACCAGGGGGCACAGACATATTCAATCTGGTCCTCTCTAATATGGGAGAGTGTTGTACACCCCCTATTGTAATGCCTTCTCTGGTAAGGTCAGACCACAAAATGGTCACCTTTGAAGTAAAAATAAAGCTTGAAACTTCAGCTAACCCTGGAATGTTCAGGAACTACTCTGAGGCCAACTTTCTATAAAGTGATAACCTAGCAAAATTTCAACCCCACTAAACCTATACAAATACAGTACTAGCTGCCTACAGGCAGCTGTGCCTGCCATGAATAAGTATAGAACTAACTCATAAAACAAGCCAAACTGATGGAATCACAGTATCAGTAGGAGGTATAATAGGAGGACGAAATATGTGGCAGAAATTAAATTAGGAGGTGTAGCACCCAGCAGGATAAAACACTCTTGTCAATTTAAACAAACAATTCAGAGGACAGATAGTCTACTAAATCCAGATTTGAGGTACATCTGGCCTCCCAGGTCAAGGGCTAACCAGAAGGCATTTTTTAGTTATGTCTGCAAACTCAAAGGTAGTACAAAATTGTGCATGGAGCTTGTTAATGGCACTACCTATACTGAGCTAGAAGATGTAGAAAACATTCTGGCAGTCAAATTCAGCTCTAACTTTATGCCTCTGTCCCCTCTCCGCTTCCCCTCAGGAAATACCATCAAATATAACTTCCCCAGCTGTCACTAAGGAACAGGCCCTTAATGCTCGTTCTAAGGCCAGGAGAACACTGTGCCGTTAGGCGCCAAGAATATCCCAGGCTGCCTGCTAAATAGCAGGAACCATGACCTATCAGGCCTTCTGGAGTCCCTATTTACCCATATCCTCCAAAACAGACTTTATGCGTTATGAATGGAGAATAGGAACCACCATCCCTCTGCACAAAGACAAGGCCATCTATGAATCCTGGAATATGTAGACTGTTAAGACTTAGTAATCTCATTTGCATAGACACTGGAAGAATTATTTTGTAAAAAGTCGGTAATGACATAGGAAACCTGCAGACACTGATGTCATAGTCAAGGTCAAGGGCCTTTGGATGATGAAATTTACAAACAATTGCAAATTAGGACAGTCATAGAATACCCCACTGAAACTGATGCTCTCCAGGAAGGGCTGACACAGTGCCATGGACTAAAACTAAATGCCAAGAAGTGCATAATAGTATCCTACAGGAAGTTATCTTTCCCTGGTAACTATCATATTGACAACACAACCCAGAGTCAACCCAGCAGTCAGGGATTTAGAGACCGATCCAGACCGTAATCTACCCTTTGACCATCACATGTCTACAGTAGTGAAGAAATAATTCTACATTGTGCAACTTCTAAACAAAAGTATGGTATCTAGGTCCAAGGAGGTCATTGTTCCACTGTATTTGGCATTTGTTAAACCCATCATTGAATACAGTGCCCCATTTGGTACTTGCCTAACCATTAAGTACAGTGCCCCCTTTAGTATATACCTAAGCAGGCGCAGTCAACAACTGGAACGTTCCTCATTAAATGAATACAGCGTGTAAATAACATGTCCTATGCAGACCACGACAAAGCCCTACCCCTGTATTCTGTCTCCTACAGGCTGCAGAGGGCAGATCTATGCCTATCATACAAGGCATCATTGGACCCAACTCTGGATCTCCTGCATATCTGCAAAACTGCCAGCGTCAGAACTACCTGTTATAAAGACTTAAACCTTGCCTGTGATATAAATCAGAAATGCATCCTGGAGACTACCCCTTTTCTGAAACAGGCTGTCCATCCATGTGAAGCAGATTTCATCCCTAACCTATTTCAAGTGTAATTTGGACAATTGAATGGGGAACTGGGAATTCACCACTGGTTTGGCACCTATTTCTCTAATGGAAAACTGGCATCCTGTTAATTGTTCATCTGCTAAGCCCCTGCTTACGCTACCAAGGATACAAGAACTTGTTAAGATTTGGGATGCATTTTTGGCATAAAAATGTCATTAGCTAGTACACACCTATGAACCTGTGAGGTAGCAAGTATCTTTACTGGGAAACATGACTCTGGATAAAGAAAATGTTGAATAGAAATACACATTATTAAGGATTCGGATAGCAAGGCATTAGGTACTGGTGTGTGTGTGTGTGTGTGTGTGTGTGTGTGTGTGTGTGTGTGTGTGTGTGTGTGTATATATATATATATATATATATAGATAGATGTGTAAAAGAAATAATAAATTTAAAATATGGAATGAAAATGTATAAGGCAATATGGTTAAAAGCAGATTGAAAGAATACCCATACCTGTGTGGAAGAGTCAGTGAAAATGCTTTCTGAGTTTTCTTTTGATATCAGCTGTCTTTGTGTTATGTGATTTTTAAGTTTACAATATAGTATGTTACTTTTATTCTGTATATTTAAATATTTTAAATAACTCATAATCTTGCTGTGCATCTGTCAGTTAGGGGAAGTGGCGGAGAGAAGTCAGTTTTGCTTTTGATGATGGCATACTTTATTATGGCAGAGCTGAAGATCACGGTGATACAGAATTTTGCTAAAGCTAATGAACTATCTGACTCTCAGATGATGTCAGTTACTGTAGTCCAAGTTAAAATAAAATGTGACTAAGGAAGTAATGACAGCAGGTAAGACTGACCTGTTGGAAAGCGATCCACTATGAGAAGTCAAAGCAAAGCTCCTTACAAACGCACTGGATGAGTCAAATCCATCATAAGATGCACCCCCTGAAACTGTAGATGAAAATTACTGAAAACCTTTTTTTCATAGCAGCAAGACCCACCTGAGGGATGTTGCATCCCAGCCATATATAGACCAACTCCATGGAGGAACAAAAGGAAGAGAGAAAATGCATAATACAAGTGAAACGCAGCTTGCATAATCGTGATTTCACAGTAGACATGTCATACATGTAAAACTAGTCAGAGAAGTGAATCTTTGAATGACTCCAGTAGTATCCTTTTAGGGAGACCAGAACCAGCAACCTGCAGACGTCCGTTTGGAGAGTGTTGGTAGGCTGGCTGTAATGACAAGGAAACAAACAATAGAGACAACAGGTGGCAACCTTGCAGACTAGTTGTACAAGAGATGAAATGTACTACACAAAATGTGTGTGCAAATGGAAGGAGGAAAGATGCACATAGTCATCCATTATTGAGACTGAGAAAGACCACCTTTGACCAGGAAGAATGTTACTTGGGAGTAAAACATCAACCACTGTTGGATACTGGGTCTTGGATAATATACTTTCACCATGTACAGTGGATATAAAAAGTTTACACATCCCTGTTAAAATGCCAGGTTTTTGTGATATAAAAAAATGAGACCACAATAAATAACTTCTAAACTTTAATGTGACCTGTAACCTGTACAATTCAGTTGAAAAACAAATCTGTTGGGGAAAAACTATAAAAAATGAAGTACAATAAGCTGGTTGCATAAGTGGAAGTTGGACTGGCTTCCTGCAGGGTGTAAGAATCATCAAGAACAAGAAAGAAAGGAGGTGGTAGTATTGCGGGGGGGGGGGGGGGGCAGTGTTGTGGTGAGTAATGAGATGAGAAATGATCAAACACAATATTTGAGGAGCATGATGTTTGTTCATTCTCAATGTTTTGGGATGCATGAACATTGGTATTTTATATATGACTTACTATCTTGTGACAATTTGATGTGTATGGGAAACGTTTTTTTCTTCCTTCCACCGGATATGAGAAGCTGGGTAATGGGATGGAGGAAGTTTGATTTTGTCATTTACTTTCTGAAATGCAGGTATGTTTTGACTAGTTGGATTTTAACAGAGGAATGTTGCAAAAGGGGAGGGAGAAAAGTTTTTTGTTCCCTTTGGTTTTGTCGGTTCTTGATAGATGTCTGGCTGTGGAGTTAAGTAAGGGGATGTAGGGGCAAATCTTTTTAAAAGAGGGTTCTAGAAACTTGCTGTGCCTGCAAAGATGCAGATTTTCTCTGGATTGTTTCTTATGCTGGTACCAGTTTTTCAATGATGTGGGATCTAAACTTTGTGTTTGCAATGTTCAGTCATGGATCCTAATAAAACTAGCTTTCAAGAAAAGTTTCTAGGTATATATTGAGAAAGTGATGCATGTAAACCCAGGAAGAGCATATGAGAATGTGGTACATATACACACAGGAAATGCATTTTGTGAATAATTTTGCATGATGAGTATGTGTGGAGTCTGCATGTCCTCCCCGTGGTCGAGTGGCATTCGAACGACATGCGTGAATGGGCGTGCCTTCGTTGAAGGTTGGGCATTGGGCTGGCACCTCGGCACCGTAAAAAATCTACTGCCAATCATTAGCGGACCGGAGTTCCGCTGTGGCGACCTCTAACCGGGAAAAAGCCGAAAGAAGAATGACTGTACACTTCATAAAGCTAAGGCAGGGCGCTGGTGCTAAAATAAAAGTAGGCAAGTTCCTGTTTGGCAGTAGAAATTCAGTATGGTTTGGGGATTTAATTTTTATTTTTTTTTTATTTTACATTTGTTTATCGTGAAAGTCTGACTAGGCCAGATGGCCCCATCAGCAGAGGCCCGGGGAGAAAAGCTCCATTACAAAGAAACTAAAAAAAAAAATTCTTTGAAAAAAAAAAATGATTACTACCATAGTATAAAAAACATTACAGAACATGGATACAGATAGAAATATTACATAAAATAGTTCAGAATCTAAGAGCTTGTTACAGGAAAAAAAAGAAACAGCTTTACTATTTCACAGTTGTGTATACTAAGGCAATCTTGAGGGAATATTCCCATTCTGTGCTGTAGTGTGACTGCTGAAGTCAGTGTTCGAAGTTTCACTACTTCAAACAAGTGGACTCTGTGAGGTGGGGTTTGAAGTAGTAAAACTTTGAACAGATTGACGGACCCCATGTATGTATGTGTATATATAGATATATATATATATATATATATATATATATATATATATATATATATATATATGTGTGTATATATATATATATATATATATGTGTGTGTGTGTGTATGTATGTATATATATATATATATATATATATATGTATGTATATATATATATATATATATATATATATATATATATATATATATATATAAAGATTTGGTAATATATGTATACTATGTGCAAATTGCTTGAGGCATATCAGCTGTTGGTTGGAATACATTATAGAAATGCTGTCAAACTTGACAGTCTAGTCATTGTTAGCCATTGTTTCTAATAATGCTCATATGGCTTTTGTGAAGTGATGCTTTTTAGGTCCTTCATAATCAAAGTTTTGTACTCCTCACTGTAACCTGATAAAAGGACTTAAATGGCTCCCACTAGCTGTTGGGGCTTCATTTCTCTCTAGTTCCTCACTGTTTAAAATTATAAAGTGAGGATAATTTCCCGCACTGAGAATAACACTTCCATTAAGGAAGCAAACTTGCTCTTTAATGGACAGCCAGAAAGGTACCACTATCCTTACCCAGCCTTTCTTCAAAACTACAATAAGAAGAAAGTATTTCCCTGAGTGAACCTGCCACCTGGAACCAACTGCCTACTGAAATTGAGTCTTCTAGGAGCACAGATTTGAAAATCTTATTTTCAGTCATCTAAAGTTTAAGTATGGTGTGGTGAATGTGGGGTCAGTAACGGGTACCATTCTAGTTCATGTAGAAGCACCATTTTGGCTATAGAAGACCTGGCTGTTGGGGGCATGATATGTGAACTCTAGTAATGTAACTTGAATTAAGATAGGACCTTGTTTGTAATGTTATCGGTATGAATTGTAAATGCTAAGGATTGGTCAAGAATAAAGCTTATTTATTTCTGTTTCAGAACATTTAGAATAATATTTCTCTATTTCCTTTATTAAAATAGTCTGTATGATTGATGCTTTCTGGGGTGACACAAGTAACGTGACATTGATAAGTTTATTAGCAGACCAGTTGCATAGCCCAGAGATGTCATTTTGTAGCTGTGACTGCTGATCCAAGTGTGATTTCCTAGCTTCAAGGAGACCAACTTCAAGGACAATGTCCAATGATGGTAGGTCACCCTTAAGGTCATTAATGAATAGAGAAAAAAGCAGTGCGCCAAGTACTGAACCCTGTGGGATCCAGGTTTTGGGGGCTTCTAGCATCAAAGTATTGGTTATGGATACAGACTTGAAAGGTCCTGTTAGCAAGTTATTTTTGACAGTGCTATCTCCAAAGTTAAGATTTTATGTTTATTTTGCATTATTTTGTGATTAGCAGTCTCAAATGCCAGGGTTATGTTCCCAAATATTCAGGAAGTAATAAGTCAGCTGTTTATATTACTATAAGTTGTCAACTGCAGTAATCGGTGATGTTGAAGGCATTACAGAAATTATACTAATAGCCTGAGACAAGCTCATGGCTATTAAGGTTTTTGAATATTTGTTTATACAACAGTTTTTCAGAGATGTTTGAATTGGATAGAGGTTGGAGATGGGTCTTCAGTCTTTCCTTTATTATGTGTACATTCTTCCTAGTGTTCTTATCGGCACCCAGTCCTGAACCCCATCCGTAATATAGTGGTTACACAAGTCACACCCCTGCTACGTAAATATGTGCTGTCACTGTGAGATCTCGGTGTGGAAGAATGCTCCTTGGATATTCCAGCCTTGGACTTTAGTATATTTTTCTGCCAGGTTTACACTTGGAATACCTCTATTCTAGGGATTGCACTCAGTCCTTGGAAGTTCGGTAGGCAGCCAAACCCAGAAGCTTTTTACCTTCCCAACATCAAAGTTAAGTATGCTGACTTCCTAGAAACTTGTGCTGTTAATTTCCAAAAACAACATTTTCCTTTATAATCTGTAGCATCCTGTATGTTCAGCTATTTTATCCTGAGTTAAACTAATGTAACCCTTATTTTGAATTTAGCTGCATAGTAAAATCTTCTCATCAAAACTAAATTGTCTTTCCAACATTTTATATTGCATACTTTGTAAAAGTATACTAACCAAGCCAGTAAGTATTATATGTAGATAAGGCTTGGGATTCATAGATAAATAGGTAGCTAAGTGCTAATTAGCAGCTCCACAAAGACCATGTCATGCATGTCTTTTTACCTGTAAGCCATACCGTACGGCAAACTCCTCGGTGTTAGTGCTGTGAAGACCATTGTGCTTATCTGTGAATCCTAGCCTTAATGATTCAAATTAAGTAAAGTCTTCTGTGTTCCCTAGAGGAGTAAAAGTAGAATTTAGCTGAAGATCCTTTCCAGAGAAATTTTTAGGCAAGCTTAATATACTTCATTCAGTGCACTAATTCAATTTTTTATTTATATTTCGTTACTTGTGATGTCTTAGTTGCGGCCTGGGAAGAAACTCTTTGTTTACAAATGTAATTGTATATATTGTAAGAACAGTTAAATGCAAATTCAGCATTTAAAATATATTGAAACTTGCCAAGCAGCAATGTGGATACATGAGAAAGAGTAAAAACAGCAAGTGTTATAGGACAAAGATATCTAAAGCAAAGTATTATAAGAAAGAAATTGTAAAGCAACAGGAAGTTTAAAACACAGTAGAAATGAAAAAATCTGTATAAAGAGGTTTTGTTAAGACTTGTCATGTTAAACCTGCGTAATTTGCATCCAGATGAAAACAACTATTCGCAAAATTGCTCTGATGAAAACCATAGAATAATGCGTTATTTTTTACCCCCACATCCCCCAAAGTTTTATATACCAACTCCACACTAACATAATCACATGAAAAGGAATCCATGCTGGCATGGGCATAGAAATTGCACTTATGGTGATTTCCTATGGAAAATAGTGATCAGGGAGTGCAACTTTGCTGTGATGAACCCAATTAGTTGCCACCTCCTCCTGTCTAAACTCAGCAGCATGTGGGGAGCCATATAAGGAGACGTGAACTAGCACGTGTTGCACTGTGAACTTATAAAGACTGATAATAGCAAAATAAAAATGGAATTTGATAGTACATAGTGCAAATCATTGCCTTTCTTTTGCAGAAGAGGGTGTATGCTTCTTATCACCTTCTAACAAGAAAAAATGTACTCACTAAAGTTCTACTCCCACACTGTTTGTCAAATACCACACTGTCAAATACCTCTCGTCAATTTTTCTTAGGCTTGGTTTAACTTTACTGGTAATAGTGTGTCAGTAGTTCACTCAACAATGTTCTTCTACACACAAGCACATTATCAACTGCATTTTTTCTGTGAAATTTTCCATGAATGTTTCTCTAGTGTTCCACTTTGGGCGGCCACGGTGGTGCAGCGGTTAGCATTGCCACCTCACAGTAAGAGGTTCTCCGGTTCGATCCTCGGCTGGGGTGCCTTCTGTGTGAAGTCTGCATGTCCTCCGTGTGGTCACATGGGTTTCCCCCCGGTGCTCCGGTTTCCTAGGTGTGAGTGTGTGTGCGCGCCTTCTGTGGAGGGTTAGGTGCCAGGCTGGCAACTCGACACTGTAAAACTCCACTGCCAATCATGAGCAGACAGGTGATCCGCTGTGGCAGGTCTATATTAGATCAGCGAACGCTGATTGATCGAACTTATGTGAACGGATGTTTAAAATATCAAAGCAACAGAAACCCGAATTTTTTCCTAGGGAAAGAATTCGGTTGTCCATTTCTGTTGCTTCAGTCATTTCAGTGCTGTGGTGGAAAGTTACGGGTCTGATTCAGGTAAGTGTGCGATTGTGTGGATGTGAGTGTTAGCGCGGGTTAGGTGAGTTAGGGTTAGGGAGCGGGTTAGGTATGTGTGCGATTGTGTGGACGTGAGGGTTAGGACGGGTTAGATGAGTTAGGGTTGGGGAGCGGGTGAGGTGAGTGTGCGATAGTGACGGACCTTAGGGTTAAGGTAAGTGGATAGTTAGTGGCGTGTGTATCGTTTAGTGTAGGGTTAGGTGTCAGATTTTAGGTGTATGCGTGTGGATTGCGGTTTGTTTGGTGTGCTTGTGTTGTGTGTATGTGTTTTGGATCAGCGATTTTTTTCCCTAGGAAAAAAAATTGCTGATCTGACAGTTTGAGATTGTAAGCTTTTGCTTGCATAAGTTCGATCAATCAGCATTCACTTTTTTAAGCATTCGCTGATCTAATATAGACCCACTGTGGCGACCCCTAACCGGGAAAAGCCGAAAGAAGAAGTCTCTAGTATTCCACTTTTTTCCAGCAGTAAAATTAGATTGCATTCATCCTTTAACAGTTCTTTCAGTTTTTTTAGAATTCTTTGCTTCAATCATACTGTGTGATTCTGGAGCGTCTTTTTCTGACTGCCAACATTCTTTTGCATTTTTTCATTTATATATTTCATTGTGTCTGACATCCATAGGTTAATAAGTGGCTAACAACCCCAATGGTGATTGAGAAAATAATACACATAATAGTTGGTAAGGTGGGGCCATGTTTTCCAAAATATCTGACAAGTTTTGATACCCCAGGGTTAATTTGAAGGGGTATATGTAGGCTTGGGCAAACAGGTCAGGGGGAATTCAACAAAGTTATTGTATGCAGATGACATGGCATTACAGGCAGACACTGAGCAAGGCACTACTCAGAGCTGTAGCATTTCAGGAAGGAGAGGAAATGCTTGATTTTGAAGAATGGCAGCACCTCAAAACAGCATGTGTGTGGGCTGTGGAACAGATATGCAGCAGAGCCAGGTATGGAAATAAGGTACCTGAGGAAAGCTGGTGGTGGAATGCAGAAGTTCAAGAAGTCATCAAAAGAAAGGAGTGAGGGAAAAATGGGGGACAGAAAAGACAGACCAGCCTAAAATGGGAATACTGGTCGGTTAACAGGCTAAGAGATGAGTTGAAATGGCAAAGAACAAGGCATCAGAGGTCCTCTACCAACTTCTGAAAAGTGACTTAAGTAGATGACTCAGTTTGCAAGGCAAAGGCAGAAAGATAAAGAAAATAGTCAGGCACCCTTCATAAGGGATGCCAGCAACCTGCTCCAGTCATCAAATACAGATGGAAGGAGTACTTCCAGCAGCTTCTTAATGAAGAAGACCCCAGAGAAGCCATACTACCCCACACACAGTTATAATGAAAGAAGACAAGGAGTCCACCCTAGAAGAATTGAGAGCAGCAGTAAGGAAAATTAAGTCAGAAAAAGAAGCAGGCATAGGTGAAGTTACAGCAGATTTGATCAAAATGTTTGGTGAGATAGGGGGGTAATATCTCTTCAGAGTACTCATAGGAGTATAGAGAGAGAGGCATATCCCCCGTGACTGAAAAATAAGGTTAATAGTGCCAGCGTACAAGAACAAAGGGGTCTTCTACAACTGTGGGTAGTACAGAGATATCAAACTCCTGTCATGATGAATGAAAGTCCTGGAAAGGGTGACTGATAAACTAATACACAGAATAGTTAGACAGTAAGGTGGGAGATGAGCAGTTTGGATTCAGATCATAATGTAGCACAACTGACCCAGAAGCTAGAGATGGAGTCCAGCAGGGCATTCCTAAACTTGGAGAAAGTATATGATAATGTCTCAGGAAAGCTGATTTAGGGAACTTCCAAGATGGCTACACACTGGTCAACAACGTTTCCAGCTCTCCCAGTGTAAAAAAAAAAAAAATGAGAAATAGGAACCAGTGAGATTGCCAGCTTGAGTAAAATTCAGCTGCTGGCCAGTACGTACACTGCATGGATTCCAGCAAAGAAGAAATTGAGAAAACCAACCAGAAAAGATGAAGAGAAAACATTGCCTGGCAAGAATCTTGCAGCTGTTCAGCAAAAAGCAGTTCAAGCTTCAGCACTGGTACAAGAGATAGCTTCTAGTAATTTTAGAGGAAAAATAAATATACTCAGAAGTGATTAAAATAAATGAAACATTGAAAGCATGTATCAATAACAAAAGACTGGAAAATAGAAAAAACTTTAACCATTTAGATGAACTGATAAAACTGCAAAATCAGAGGTTGAAATGAAGAAATTGCTGGCTTTGTATGAGATTTTTCAAGAAGAGGTGTTTCAGAAAATGATAGCGTTAGAAAACGGAACATGCAGAGAAAACCTGGGATTTTCTATTGTACCAGAAAAACTGGAAGGAACAGACTATTCATTTTACAAAAGCACAAATAAGCATCTGTACAGGTGTTCAACAGCAGGATTTGTTAATTGAAAGGGCACATCAAGTGTATGCTCCAAACCTGGCCATGGGAAAGCAACCAAGACCTCTATTAGTAAAGGTGCATTCATACCAGCAGAAATAATTGATGCTGAAAAGAACTGTGTCAGAAGGGCAGAGAGTTAAAAAAAATTGGAGATAGAGGGTTTGTGGAAAATGTTTCTTCATTTTACATCAGGCGTAAGAGAAACAAATATATCCCAGCAATCAGTGAATGTTGAGAGGCAGGTGTGAGATTCAAGCTGCTATATCAAGTTGTTTTCCGAATATTTTTTTCTTGGAGGATCAAAGCATTTTAGGATGCAGAACACACTAAGGATGAAACAAAAAGTTTACCCAACAAAAAGGCAGCCAGCAAACAGAAGGGGACTCTGCTTCTCATTCTTCTGACAACTCTCATAAGAGACTTTGTCAGTGAAACCTTTTCCAGTGATTTGAAGGAAAATGCATGAGACAGAAAAAAGCACCAGAAAAAGGTGAAGAATTAGGAATCCCTTGGACTTGAACCAGAGTAAGGTATCAGGAGATGGAAATGAACAGGAAGACCAGCAACACTGAAATTGAGTAAATGGGAGACTATAAAGCCTCTATTACATTTTGTGAAAAATGTATGGTTTTACAAAAAAAAGTGGCTGAAAAACTGGACTTTTCTTGACTGTTATATGTGGGTGGACTGTAAAGCATACACCCCAATTTGTCTTTAATGTTTAGAAGGATACTAAAAGGAGAAAAAAGTAGCTACAAGTAAAATTTTTTTATTTTTTGTACTGTTTGTATACAAAATTTCATGATATAAACTGCATGTTCTATGCTGTAAAGCAGTTTTATGTAGTGTGTAGTTGAGTATTTTAAATATGGGGGGTTCAGTGACTCCTATATGTATTTACAGATATCAAGGTAAACACTTTTTTTAGTTGTAAGTAACTTTACAGTACAATGAGAAGAAAGGTTGGACAAAAACAAGTTTAGTATTAATGTGCTGTAATCTTGGGCTGCTGGGAAGTTCACTAATTATATTGTATGTAGAATTAAGATATTTTGTCTAGTTTTTGTAGGAATGAATATCTAGATTTATGCCCATAGCTTAAGATATAAACAAGTGTTTTTGTAAGCAAATTGGCTTGAAAATCCCTTACACCAGCACCTAGGCCACTGCGATCATCCACTAGACTCCTAGGTCAAACATACAAATACAGCTACTCAACTGGGGACTCTCTTTGCCAACTCTATTGGAAAAACATGGAGCAGACAGCCAGCTGACTTGACCCTGGAACCCTCACTAACTCAGTTCAAAAACAAACTCAAGAAATACTTAAAAACTTATTGGTTATGTCCTTGCACTAACCCCGACTAGTGACCTCTCTATTTCAACTGCTAACTTTTTTCTACAACTCCATTTCAGGAAGGGTCAATTGTATAACTGCTGCTCAACGTGTCTTAAACCTGAATGTAATGTTATGTATATATAACTTTGAAAATAATATGTTTTGTACAGTGTTATGTAATAACTTAGTACTATATGTGCTAAATGCTGGTATTGCTTATGACTATAATCTGCTTGAAACTAGCATTTACTAAATGTTCAATGTGTATTATTATCTTGGAGCTTTTCTCCTGGGCCTCTGCTGAAAATGGACATGTATCCAGTCGGACTATCCCGGTCAACAAATGTAAAACAAAATAAAAACAAGGCAAAATGATGAAAACCATAAGTGTCTTAAATCTGCAAAAAATATATTTTTTTTTTCCATTAGTAAATGTACAGTGGGAGTAAAAAAGCCTAAGGCAGCTGTGCATTCTGTTCTGAGTGAAATTTACAAAGATTCGTTGCTGACTACTTTTATACGGATGCAAGCTGTCTGTGGGTGCAAACAATTAATCTTGACAGTTCTGTGCATTCTTTACTGAGGGGAATGCAAAATTTAAAGGTATAATGGCCAGCTGTTCAGTGAAGAGTAAAATTTGAAATTATGGGAAGTGAATAAGAGAGAGCATCCTCCTCAACAGTCTTAATACTTTATATTGTTCTATTAAATGCATTGCAATTTAGTTTTATTTAAAGATAAACCAGTCCACTTTTTTCTTAGGGCTAAAAGTTATAATATGAAAGCATACAAACTGTTTCTTCCATCTGGGAGGGGAATACAGGTGTGAAAATAACAGACAGCAAGCAGTATAAATGAGAACACCGGCTGTAGCATGCTCGTTTAGCATAGTTGACCTTAATTTTTGTTTAAATAATGCCTATGGATGCAGCTATTATTTTGGAGTATTTGTACCTGTCTGGAGGATTAAACTTCATTTTTTTAAGATGTACATAGTTTTGTGCGTGTGCTTTGTTAATAGGGGATAGAGGATTCTGAGAATATATTTAGTCTTTGTTTGAGGGTTTTCATTTCAACAAAAAGTCTTGAAAATGTGACATAAGTTCAAATGGAGATGAGGTGAAACTGCTGTATAAAAGGTCAGGCTGCCAAACATTAGTGTATGCATGTAATACAAAAGTTAGAAGTACGCATTAAAGCAGTCATGTATAATAGGTGTGAACAATAGTTCATCATAATGACTAAGCTGTTCATGTTATCTTGGAAAGTAAATGGCCTTACAGCTAAAGACAAAATGAAAGAATATTGAATTGTATTCAGAAATGCAGAGTGCAAATATCAGTGTTGCAGCAGACACATTTGTAAAGAAATGATCATGTGAATTTGACAAAGAAAGGACTTCAGGATGGATATTCAGCAAAACAACAGGGACAAAGGCAAAGGGGATTAATTATACTAATTACTAGAAGGGCTCCAGTAGTGATAGAAGAGGGAGAAAAGACAACAGTGGTAGTTTTGTGGTAGTAAGGGGCTTTTGACGAGGGAGGATGATTATACTGGCATGTATTTATATTCCACTAAAACTGCCATTATGGAGCTTAACAAAAAATTGGAAGAAATCAGCTTTCAGCAATAAACACGTATCTCTTTACTCCATGAATATCTGAAGCTTACTGAACACAGTAAGTGAATTTCATGCTTGGATGACTCACCACTCCTCTGATATAACTTGGCTGAAGCCTCATATCTCTTACATCTCGTGTCTTGATAGACCAAAGGAAAAAGGTGGTGGAGTTGCTATACTGAATTCTAACCACCTCACCCTTTCCAAATTAGCCAACCCTCCCCTTTCTTTTTCTCCTGCTGAACTTCTGACTGCCAACAGCAAAATTAATAACAGTAAACTAACTGTATCTGCTATATACATACACCCTAGAGAAAACATCACAGTACTTGAACAAATCCTTTTCTGGCTCACACACAATATTCCCAATTAAATCATTATCCTTGGTGATGTCAGTATTAATTGGCTATCACTGTCCTGTAACAGTCCAAACTCATGTATTAATTTGCATGGCATGTCCCAACTAATCTCCACCCCTAACCATACTAATAAACCAACTAACTCCAGTTCTCTTATTGACTGGATATTAGTTTCCAGTCCACGTAAATATAACCGTCCTGAATCACTTTCCAAATAACTGTGACCACACACCAATTAAAGTGCTTAGATTCACTCCTCACCACATCCTACCACATAAATACATAGAATACGGTGAACTCACCAACTTCCATTCTGATGCCTTCAGTAACCTTCTCTCCGCAATAAACTGGTCCTTCCTAACTCATCTACCCTAGATGAGACTGTACAAAAATTCAGCTCCATATTCCTAAACATTCTAAAATTCCTTGCCCCTATGAACTGTTACTTAAATAACTTGGTTCCCCCTAGCAATCGCAAATTACAAGATCCCTAATGCAAAAAAGAGGCAAGGCATGGAAAACCTGGCCCAAAACAAAATCCCTCATCTTCAAATCTACAAAGAACTTTGCAACCTTGCCAAAAAACACATCAGCAAAGATAAAAAGAACTTTTACAACAAACCTCATACAAGTCTAATCCAAAGAAATTCTGGAACTATCAAATACTAAACCCAGGTAACCCCTCAACTTCTAATCCTTGTCCAAATAATACTCCCCAAAAAACAGCCTCCATCTTTAACACATACTTCATAGACACTATCAACAAATTCATGCAAACAAGTAGCTCTGTCAACCCCTCCAGATATCTGTACTCCACTACTTCCAAGAACTCCTTCTGTCCTATACCAGTATCAACCAACTATATATAACACCTACTTCTCAAACTGAAACCTTGCTCCTCCTCTGCAGGCAACCTACCTCCACTCTTTCTTAAAGCAGCCTTTAACTCAGTAGCCTTTGCCATCTCTCCTCTTATTAACCACTGTATAACACAACTCAAAGTATCCACTATCTGGAAGCAATTCACAAAAGAGGTAACTCCACTGAACCTCCAAACCTCAGACCAATAGCATTTCTATCCCCTCTCTCCAAAACACTTGAGAAATGTGTGCATAAATGAATGCTGGATTACCTTATATGAGAAAAATTACTAACTTCCACACAACACTGCTTTCATCCCAACCATAGCACCTCAGCCTTCATCTCCTTCACAAATGCAATCTCTAGCTAGAGATGACAAATACATCTCCTGTTTCATTCTTTGACCTTTCTAAACCTTGCAGCACTGTCTCCCACCCTCTGCTGCTGAACAAACTCTTCAGCCTAAATCTTTCTAGCTCAACCATTTTCTGGTGTGCTAGTTACCTCACTGACAGCAATCTGTTAAATGGCTCTCCACACATTCCCCTGCTCTCCACATCAAGATGAGAATACCTCAAGGATCAGTACTTGGTTCACTATTGTTCCACATCTTTCCCAACTTCCTATATACATCCTGTCCACAGTCATCTGATACAATATGCAGATGACTCCACAATCATCACTATAGCTGATAACCTCTCGGATCTGAACACAATTACCCAAATATCTTTCAAAGCTTTTGAAAACCAGCTAATCCACCAATCCAAGACCGAAACACTAAAGGTGGAGGAGTGTCCATATTCACCAAGGATATTCACTCCAGGCTAGTTGCCAAACACAATGCATCTGAAATTCTCCAGATGCAGCTAACACTAGGTAAGACTGTAATACAAATTGTAGCTTGCTACAGATCCCCCACCATCCCCCAAGATTTTCACTACACCTTTCTAAACATACTGGAAAATATTAAGATACAACCAAACACCCTGATACTGGGTGATTTCAACTACCCTGCCATTAACTGGGAAAACTACTAGGGTAGCAACACCTTTTCCCAATGGTTCTTGGAATTCATAAATTCCAATGCCCTGGATCAACTAATCCATTGTCCCACCAGGGGCTCCAATATCCTAGACCTGGTCATTACCGATATGGGAGATAGATGCTCCAAACCAGTGGTTACCCCCTCATTGGTCGGGTCTGACCATAAGCTAATCACCCTTGATATTCACATCCCACCCCCTAGTAAGGAGACCTCCAAAGCTAACTTCATGCTACTCAAGTCAGAAGTGACAAACTTCATGACACCCATGCAGACGGGAGCTGAAACTTCAACTACTGAATCCTACACTAAGGCACTGTACGAGTACATCCACTTGTGCATGAATCGTGCCATCCCAAATAGAACCAAGAAGCTCTCCTCCAAAAAAGGTAGCCAATCTGGTGGTCCCCTGCCATAAACAAACTATACAACAGAAGGAAGAAACTGTTGCAGAAAAGAGGAAAATCCCAGGATGCAAAAAACTCCCTTTCCAGCCTCAGTAAAAAGCTGAGATCCCTCATAAAATCCTTCAAAGCTAGTTACGAAAATAAAATTGCCAAAGATTCCAAAGACAGCCACAAGGCATTCTGTAGTTATGTCAAGAATCTAAATGTCAATGCTCAGATCTGCTCTGAGCTACAACAGAATGGCATTAAATATACTGATCCCAAGGATATTGCTAATATCCTGGCAGATCGATTCAGTGCCAACTTCATCCCCTAAAGGGCCCATCTCAATACCAAAAGATTGCCAAATTCCGGTAATTATGGCCACACAGGTAGAAACCGCACTCTCCAAAGCAAAGAATACAGCATCCATGGGACCAGATGACATCCCGGGCTGTGTACTACATGAACTACAAAATGAACTGGCACCTCACCTAAGTCTCACGTTTAATCATAGTCTCACCTCAGGCTTTCGTGCCCACTATGTGGTGTACAGCTACAGTTATCCCACTCCACAAGGGGGGATCCACCTTGGATCCCGGGAACTACCGTCCCATCGATCTGATGAGCCTGATCTGCAAGGGCATGGAACGCATTATCATGGAACTTGTAAACAAAGACACTGGCAACCTTCAAACACTGGACCCCACCCAGTTTGGGTTTGTGAAGGGCCAATCTTGTCTCCTGAACCTGATTGACTTCTTCGAATCAGTCACCAGAGCTGTGGACAAGGGTATGGCAGTCCACACAGCCTATCTGGACCTCGCCAAGGCCTTCAACACCATCCCCCTCTCTGGAATCATAGATAAACTTACTAAGCTGGGAATAAATCCCTACATCACTCGATGGGTTGCCAACTGGCTTACTGACAGAACCCAGACTGTAAAAGTAGCAGACTCCAAATCCAACACCAGACAAGTGACAAGTGGAGTACCTCAGGGTTCAGTCCTGGGACCGCTCTTGTTTGGCATCTACTTCTCTGAAGTACAGCCAACACTAAGGGACTCTGGCTAACAAAGTTTGCAGATGACTGCAAACTGGAAGTCATTATTGAATCCCCAAATGATGTGAATATTCTACAAAAGGGCCTTACAGAAGTTTGGTGCCAGAGCCATGGGCTCAAGCTTAATGCCAAGAAATGTATAGTTATCCCCTTTGGGAAAAACATGTACCCATGAATTATCACATAGGTGGCAGTACACTAAACACCAAAAGTGTGATATGAGACTTAGAGACACAGGTGGACATTGGTCTCACTTTCAATAACCAAATCGCCACAACAGTCAGGAAGTCATTCTATGTGGCACACCTCATCACCAAGGGCTTTTCATCCAGAAAAGAGGCCATTGTCCCACTGTACTCATCCCTTATTTGACCCATTATATAGAGTACAACGCTCCATTTGGTATGTACCTCACAAGGCATCTGCAACAGCTGGAAAGGCCTCAGAAATACCTCACGAAAAAAATCACAGGCCTGAAGCAGATGCCCTACGCTGACTGTCTAAAAAAATACTCCAGCTATACTCTGTGGCATATCGTCTACTCAGAGGCGATCTTTGTTTAACATACAAAGCCATGTCAAACCCTGAGCTGTTGGACATGCTCCACTTAAAGAAATCCCAATCTCTCAGAGCCACACGCTCCAGGGATCTAAACCTTATCACAATGAATAAAACATGCTGGAGGGATAGGTTCCTGACCCAGAGTCTCCCCATACTCTGGAATAGACTACCCATATATGTCAAGTAGAGCGCCTCCTTGGCCCTCTTCAAAAGGAACCTTGACGATTGGATGGGAGATAGGAAATTCACCCCAGGGATCACGTCAGTTGCCCTGCTAGACAGGGGTCCAGGGAAGTAAATATTGTTGGAAGAAATATCCAGGGACTTGTTAATGGCTAGGCTTGTATATGCCCTAGGGCAGATTGCCTAGTACCAACCTATGAACCTAAAAATTCCAAAATCTTGATTTTTCTACCTAAATCCCTCAACCACCTTAAACCCTTTTTCTCTGTTTCATCCCTTAATAAAACTCATAAGTGGGTCGCAAGAGATAACCATCTCAAATTTCGCCTTCACATCCTCAATTGCATCAAGAAAACCCATCAAAAACTTGGACTTCTCTACAAAAACAAAAATTCCTAACAAAAAAGGCTAAACTTTCTCTTTCTCATGCCTACCTACTCCCTAGTCTCTTCTATGGCTCACAAATTCTCGCCAACCTACAGACCTCCGTCAACAAAAAAACTAGAAACCATCTATAATAAAGTTGCCAGATTTGCAGCTAACCAAATCTTT
Organism: Protopterus annectens; assembly: GCF_019279795.1. Classification (NCBI taxonomy): domain Eukaryota; kingdom Metazoa; phylum Chordata; order Ceratodontiformes; family Protopteridae; genus Protopterus; species Protopterus annectens. The sequence continues at coordinate 83,256,592 of NC_056733.1, read as the reverse complement.
AAATTTCACCACTGTCTTTCTCTCAACACATTAAACTGGTTAGAATTTCCCCATCAGCTACTACTTTCCATTCCATTCTGTATAAGCCCTCCTTTTGTCCTGTTATCTCCTACCAGGGCTCTCAAAAGCACTGAACAAAATATATTACAGCTCTGCAAACCAAAAACTTCAATAGGACACCATCTGTACTTCCCCTGGATATTAGAAGTATAAACCTCCTTCAGCAATTTAAAATTGCTCTCAAAAACTTTCTAACTAGCACTGGGACTTGCCACTGTAAACATCTTCCCTGATCTTATCCTCACTCACGGACCACAGCCTCTTTGGCTTTATCACTCCTGACTGCTAAATCTAAATCCTCTGACACATCTTTTACTGTATATGTAACAAAACTTAAATTGTACCTTCTTGCTAAATGCTCCAAGTATACTTAATTCACTACCTGCATATACCAATTCTCTAAGACTCTACTTCTGATGTGATTAATGTTACTATGTTGTAAATGTCTGACTAACTGCATTAATTGCTCATTCAAATCCACCCTGTACAAACCATTGTTTTCCATAACTTGTGTCTCAAGAAATTATACATTCTTTTGTCATCTATGGATTTATGATTCTAGTTTTTAAACTATAACTTTTTCTTTTATTGTTTTTATTATTTTCTTTTTGCATATAATTGTGGAGCTTGATTCCCTAGGCCTCCGCTGAAAAAGGGCAACAGCTCAGTTAGAGTATCCCCTTCAACAAATGCCATAAATAAAAATTATTTGGGAATTATTAGGAAGGATAGAAATCTTCAGAAGTTACAGTTAGAGTGGGATAAAATTAACAAGAGGTGGTGCAAAAGAGTACTAAAAAGAAAATAAGGGAGTATCTGGATAATATGCATGAGTTTATAAAGATTGCTGTTAAGCAACTATTTTTAATAATAATTCCAGAGCACAAAAACTTTTGCACAACGACTAAGGCAGCAGAAAGTGAACCTCAGGGAGTGTATAACAAGAAAAATAACCAGAGATCCTATAGATGTACTAGAGATAGAAAATATAACATCTGTCAGAACGGATTAAAACAAGCAAATCCAGAAAATATATAAAATCCTTTCTCATAATTTTTTATATTTTTAAGTATTAGACATTCATTGGAAATTTTAGGAAAATTTGTAAAAAGCAAAGAAATGTGGAACTCAGAGCAAAACTGGAAATATTTATTGAAGGCTTAATTATGCCAAGGTTAGAGGTAGATGAAACTCTACAACTAACAGTTTAAATAGGAGGAGATGAATGGTGATGTATAATTAATCTTCAGTAAAGTCTCTTGGAACAGGTGGTATTCCTCTGGACGTTTGTAAAATAGGAGGGATGGCATTGAAAAAGATCTGGAAGATTTTGTTTAATAGTATTTTAAAAGGAAGGGAAGTACCAATATCTTGGAAAAAAGCTGCTGTGGTTGTATTTCTCAGAGATGGTAAAGACCCATCATACCTAGCTTCATAAAGACCCATTTCAATTTTAAGCCATGATTATGAAGTGGTTATGTCTATATTAGGTAAAAGAATGGCAAATAAATTGCCAAAACTGATGGATATGGATCATTGTGGTTTTGTGGATTGGAGGCAAAGATATTGCCAAAATTGATAGACTTGGATCAATGTGGTTTTGTGGAGTAGAGGCAAACATTTGACAAAATGAACATCATAATGATGATTCAGAGGGAAGCAGAATGTACAAAAATACTGCTGCTGTTAGTGGGTCTTGTTGCAAAGAAAGCATTCAAAAAACTAATAACCAAAAACACAACTAAAAAACTTAAAATCAAAAATAAAAAAATCAACAAGGATGCACCAACGAAACTGTAAATTAGTTTATTACGAAAAGAGAAGTTTAAACAGACTTCATTAGATTCAACAAACTAAACCTGGATTTTATGAGTAGGGCAACGGAAGGATTTGCGTTCCTTGATATAATGACAAGGTTACCTAGGAGGAGGTATGAAGGATCAGAGACCAGGATTAAAGTGGGAGGGTTCCTGTCCTGTAAGTTATATTTGAACAGAGGAACCATGCAGGGGTATCCTTTCCTCTTTGTTTGCTTTATATTTAGAGCCAGTGGTGATGGAAATAATGGACTCAGAAATGCAAGTATTTAATTGGTGTAGTAATAAAGTTGTCTTTATTTGCAGATGATGTAATTTTTGTGTTTGATTAATCCAGAAAAAGACATGACAAAGGCTATATCAATAAATTATGTCCATACACACAAATGGGTTCAGCAATGCCCATATTTATGGGGATGCAATGAGATGAAGTATTTAGATGTTTGAATTTTTAAAAAATGCTTCTGTTATAACTAAGGATATTTGGGAAGAGACTAAAGAAAGGATAATGCAGAAACTAAGCAACAGGAAACTATTTTATGGATATGGAAAGTAAAATACAAGCACTGAAAATGTTTAGTCCCTTTAGTTTTATGTACGTGTCAGGCATATTTTTATCAACCAGGGGAGAAGTTATGGACAGTAATTAGTAATGAGTTGAAGGGAGGGAAAGAGGACAAGAGTATAAGGGGATAAGTTGATCCTTCCAGTAGAATAGGATGGTTTAGGATGGCCAGATTTGAAGGGGTATTTTAGAGCTACACATTTAAGGCTCATATACATAACACAAGCAGAAGGCTATACTTCATGTTAATGATGATTATGAAGCAGGGTGGAAGTTCAAGAAGTAGAGTGGGACTTTGGATGCATATGCTTAAAGAGAATTATAACAGTCCTACAGAATATTGCTTTCAGAAAGTAGCCGAAAGTATTTTAAGAACTAAGTCAACACATGAATGGAGAAAGGAAATTTTGCTAATAGGGATGACTGAAAGTAGGGGTACAGAAAATAGGCATGAGGGAGCTAGAATTTACTGGAGAAAACTAGAAAAGAAACAAAGGTATTGGGAGAAAATAACTGGAGATGGAAAGGTAATTTAGTGGGATGAGGTCAAGAACACATTTGGACCTCCTGTACCAGGGATTGGTATAAGAATATAGGTAAAGAGAGAGGGATAGGGGAATCTTAAGTGAAGTACCTGTCCTGGTAAGAGTTTTTAGTTAATTCTGTAACAGAAGCTGCTGTTAAGAGGATAATTAGTAGGACATATAAAATACTGCAGGATAACTATAAGACTCAATCAGAGGAGGTTAGAAAAGACTGGGAAGAGACTGGAAAAGCAATTTACAAGAAAACAATGGGAGGATGTATGTATGGCTCACAAGTATGCAACAAAGTCCAGTTGGATTAGCATCTTTGCTTAGAAGTGTTTGCATAGGTCATTTTTTACCTGAAGCTGACTTCAGATTATTTTCCACATGTATATAGAAATAGTTGAAGGTGTAATAGGGAAGAATCAACTAAATAGGAACACATGTTTTGGAAGTGTAATTAGTTGGCAGATTTTAAAAATTTCCTACAGACTACCCGGTTGCATATTGGGTGTACAAATGGCCATAACGAAGGAAATTATTATTTTTTTTTGAGCTGCGACACAAGATCTGAATTGCCTAGACACAGCAAAGCTTTAAGTTTAATTCTTTTTGTTGTCAAAAATGCAGTTACTAGAAAATGAACATCAAAGTCAAAACCAACTGTATCTGAAATATTGAATATTATAAAATAGATAAACTAACTGGAAGAGGAAGCTTTAGAAAAGGGAGGGAGCAAATTACATGGAAATAAATAGAACTTGTGGGAACAATACATGCAAAAATAATGTTCAGGAGGAGGCAGAAATTCAGCAATTTATGTAAGGTTGGACTGATGGTTACAAACAAATTGTGATGTATAATGTATGTAAATGGAAAAAATGGTTTTCTGTTTTGTCAGTGTATGTTTGTCTGTCTCTTAAGTGATGATTTAATAAAGATGTTAAAAAATCTGATTTGGGCAGTCCTGTGTTTGAAGTCCCAGAAACACTAGTTGAATTAGTGTAAGCTACATACAACAACCCAATGACTCAATTACTAATCATATTTGGTCTCACAGAGGGGTTCCCATTGCGAGTGGATGTGCATCATGGACCACATTAGCAAGTAAGTCAGAGGGTAAGATCAAAAAAGTTGCTGTATGCTGCTGATATATTACAGACAGACTCTCGGCAACAACTTCAGCAAAGGATAGGGGAACAGAATGCAAAACTGAAGGCACATTGGTTTAAACTGAATACAAATACAGATATGACAATTGCAATTGCTGCATATGGGGAAATCATAAGAAGCTGAGAATTGAGGAAAAATAGTGGAATAGGTTAACAGCTTAAAATATCTGAGAGTGGTGGTTGAGGAGAAGGGAAGTCTGAATGAAGAGGTCAAAGCTAGAAACAGAGGGGCTACAGCCTACTGGCAGTGTGTCAGTGGTAGTGTATGGCACAGGAATAACAAAGAAGCTGTAAAATAAGGTGTACAAAATAGTGGTGTGACCATTATTGCTGTATCATTTAGAAACTGGTTCAGTAAAGGCAGAAAAGTTCAGGAGGTTAGAGGTGATGGAGATGGAATGAATTAGAAGGGTGGCTAGGATGCAGACTGTGGGATGGACAAAGAAATGATGACAGAGCAGAAGCCAGTGTAGCTCCAATTGCAGAGAAGGTCAAAAAGAACAGATTACAGTGGTTCAGGCACATGTGCAGAAAACAGTCTGTCTTGTGAAGATGATTTGAGACAAACACGAAGGCAAAAGGAAATGAGGGCATCTAGCAAAGAGGTGGATGGATTGTGAGAGAAGTCAGGAGTGACTGTTGAAGGTAGGGGGAGGTACATTGGATCAAAAGAATGGAAACATTTAACACAACACCTTGAACCCATGTAGAAAAAATGGGGGGGGGGGGCGCTGATGAAGAAAATGTATGCTTGGGCATGGGTGGTCAAGCATTTACAGGCTGTCTGTTTCTAATTAGAGACATAGGTGCCAGATCAGGGGTAAATTTCCTATTCACCATCCACTGGTCAAAGTTGTTTGAATTGTGTTAGGGAAGAACTCTGCTTCACAAGAATGGAAAGCCTGTATGAGGGAAGGAGTAGTCTCCTGAAACACATACCTGTTCCTCCAACATGTCCAATTTATATTGCAGATGAGATTTAGGGTAATTCAGATACTATTTGTTTTGCAGGTGTGGAATAGGTCCATCAGAAAGGGATCTGAGGATGTTTTGTAGGCCAGGCATAGATTGCCTCTCAGTTGTCTGTTGGAGATTTGAGTGCAAGTATAGGGCTTAGAGGTAGTCTGGGTTGGACATGTTTACCTTATGTATTCTTTTTGTGAGGAACCTCTGTGGATGGTTCAGTTGTTGCATATGCCTAGTCAGGTACTTACAGAGGGGCCATTCTTTAGTTTAGGACATTCTTTAATATAAGTGTCTCTGTTGGTTACATTCCTGAAGCCTGAAAAATGTCCATTGTAATACTGTTACACACGTTTGGCCCAATTGCAGACCCTGGTAACTGTACACCCATTAGTGTCACTAGCCTCGTATGTAAAACTATGGAGAGTATTATGTCAAACCTCATTAATCTGGACATTGAAGATCTTTCAATCCTGGATTGTCAGCAGGTTAGCTTTGTTAAAGAAAGGTCGTATCTCTGTAACATCATTTTCTTTGAAAAGTAACCAAAGCAGTATTACAGGTTTTACATAGTACATACAGCATATCTGGACCTAGCCAAGGCCTTTGACACTATTCTCCCTGCAGGCATTATTGTCAGACTTGTAAATCTGAATATAAATCCTTATGTTGTGTGGTGAATAGCTAACTGGTTGTCTAACAACTCTCATGTGGTTATGAAAACAAAACAGTTGCCAGTGCTGAATCACAGGGTTTAGTGTTGGACCCTGTCCTGTTTGGCATCTGTTTCTCAAGCCTTCAGACCAACATTCCTGGATTGTGGTTATGTATGTTTGAAGATGACTGTAAACTGGGGGTTGGTGGTTGATCTTCTGTTGACTTGCAATTGTTACAGCATGGCTTAAACCCTGCTTACAACTGATGCAACAGCAGTAGCCTCAAATTAAATGTGAGTAAACAATATAGCATAGTTCACTTTGGCCAGCAAAACATTATCACATACCATATAGATGACACACTCCTCAAATCAGGTATGGTCATAATGCATCTAAATGCTCTTTTTGATAATTCCTCATTTGATGATCATGTCTCCATAGTAGTTTGGAAAGCTTTCTGTCTGGCTCATCTAATTTCCAAAGGAATCTTCACTAATCCATAGAAGTCTTAATTCCTCTTTGCTCATAGTTCAACAGACCCATTATTGAATATAGTGCACCTTTTGGCATGTATTTGTGCAAACATATCACTGAACCAGAGAAACCTTAAAGATTTTTAAATAAAAAGGTAAGGGGCCTCAAAAATCTAAGTTGTCAGTGCAGGTTTGCAACCTTTTCTCTGTACTGAATCATAAACTGTGGAGATCAATGTCTAGCCATTCACGCTATGAAAGCCACAACCCTGTTTTACCTTCTGTTACTTCATTGTAGAACTGGCATCTGAAATACCTAATTAAGGGAAGTAAACCTTCATTAACAAATAAACGAGACATGTCATTTACATTAATATTCCAATGTATCCTTCTCCTCTGGAACAAACTTTAACTACAAAGTTAAGCAGAGTAGCACCCTTGCCACCGTCAAGGTAAAACCTAGATAACTGAAATTCTCCTCTGGTTTATTTTCTTGCCTTCTTGAGTATGGAGGGGAAGTTTTGGGTTGTGCTTTTTGGCTGTGTTTGCAGTGGTGTGCAGACTAATTGCCTAATATTTGCATATGAACTTACAGCACATTGTATCCATTCAACCATCCACAACCTCTTTTTCCCATGTTTGTACTCTGGGTCAGGGTGTCATGCCAACAGTGACAATCATCCAGAGCCAGGATTTACACAGCCGGATGGCTAGCCCCGCCACAATAGTTCTTACATATCATACCCTCACACATACACTCATACCAATTTATATTGTCCAGCCCACCTCCTGCACATCTTTGGAATGTAGGAGGAAACCGGAACACCTGGAGAAAACCCACAAGAACACAAGGAGAGTATGAAGACTCTGCACAGAAAGCACCCCAGCCCAGAATCGAACCTGGAAACCTCTTCGTATGAGGCAACAGCACTATCCACTGCACCACAGTGCCGCCCAAGGGATTTGTCAGAGTACATTAGAGAAAAACATCTTCCACAGTTTCTTACATGCACGCACCTTCCCAAATCCGACCAAGCTCCAGTCATTTTCCCGTCATGACTTGGTTACTGCAGAAAATAAATGCAACTTTAACAGATTTACTGCCACACCCCCCCCCCCCCCCCCCACACACACACACACACAAAGCTGCTCTTCAGACACCTTCCTTTCTACCAAATTCCTCCATCACTTCGACACAATAGTTCACTTCCCTAAAACTTTTGTCACAATTTTCAACTTTCTCCCCCCCCCAGCCTTGCCACAACTACACTTTCCTTTCTCACCATTACATCCAGAATTCCTTCTCATCTACCCTCATCTTCCTGATGTACATATCTCGGTGTGAAATAGTTTGCTTTTACTAGATTTAATTTTTTTGTAGATGCATTTTATAGTTCAAAAAATAGCATTCCTTTACTAGAGTACGTAGTAATATAATATTAATTATGCAGTATAAATGCCTTTATTAGTCTATATACGCCTACTGTAAGAAATTCAGTAACCTATTATCAACCTTACACTGACTTAATCATACAACTGCTTTTGTGTCTATGGTTGTATTACTGTTTTCTTAAAGTACTATGTAACCAACTTCTTATATTAGCATATATTTTTATTTATTAATCTGGTTGTAAGCCCTGGGCTAAGCCTGAAAATGCTTCACTTGGTTCGGTACTCTGACCCAGTCAACAAATGCATTCATAGATAAATAAGTGAAGTGTAAATCTTGTCGATTGTCATATTTACACTAGTATAGTTTGAAGTATGTATGTGTGGTCTGGCAGTTGGAGCAGAGTATTAAGGAGATGTTAATGAGCTGTTTCTTGTGGTACAGGGTTTGATTCCTTCAGCCTCCATTACTTAACTGTAACTTTGAACAAGTCAGTTGACCCGAGCGCACTCCCAGGCTGAGTTTGAAAAAGGTCCATGGAGATCAGTGCTCTTCCCTGGTTAGCAAATACAAATATTCTACCGACCACAAGCCTAGTGTAGTAAAAACATCTGGTGATCCATCAGACTGCATTGCTATATTCCAAAACCACTTCCCCAAGAGGGTGGGTGCAGAGCAGATCAACAGGTTCAAGGCAGCTTGGAAGGGGTAAAACTTGAAGATGAGGGGGTGGAGCAGCCACCAGGGCCTTGCTAGAATGATTGGCCGTAGCTGATGGGCCTTTGGGCTTATTCAGTTTACTAGTTCCTATGTGTATTTAAATGGTGTGAAAAAATGGAATGGGTACATTCATGGTCATGTTTTACTTGTTTTCATTATTGTATTACACGACAGAACTTGAAACTTAGAAGAAATAATTTAAATTGGGTGACCTTTTAACAGTGGTATACCAAAAGTTTAAAAGGTACAGATCACAAAGTGACTGGTCATGCACAATATCGTTATACTGCTCAGAACGCTGAAATACAATTTTTTTAAAAAAATATATTAGCTCCTGCATGTCTTTCCAAATCTTTTGAAGTATGTAGCCTGGGACATTTGGGAAGTTCCAGAAGATACCCTGTAGGCTTGCTTGCTAGTACAAGTCCCACCTCAGGTGTCTACTGAAGAGCCCACTAGCCTAGTGGGACTAAATCGGTTTGCAAAGGACAAATTAAATAAGTGTAGACACAGGTAGGATGTGTATACTCTGCAAACAGGCACTGCAAGTCCTGCCAGAGAAAGCTTGAAATTGTCATGGGATAGAAAGAATAAAGCTGTACCCAAAAGTTGGGGGTGGTAGGGGGAAGATTCAGGATACAAACAGACTAGATTTAGCCTGGTGGTCTTCATTTGGCATAATTAGCAAGAAGTTTGAAATTTTGTATCACTTATATTGGTGCTCAAGCTTTGAATGTTCGTTATCAATAATCTTGAAATAAGTTGCAGTTAGTAGAGTTTCTGTATGTGGGTCATTTTTTTGTTTTGTTTCAGACATTCCATTCTTTATCCAGGTTCACAGAGTCCTTAGACTGGAACTATGTGTACTCCTGCCTGTGGTTTCTTGTATCAAAATATTACCCTTTCGATAAAAGCATCTCACTGGCCTGCATAATCTAGAACTCTTAGTACAATAACCTTGGTGACAAATTACTGAAGCTGATTATATTTCTCAAATTACATATTTTATGAACTGTGACCATTGTATGCAAGAATGTAACAGTGTCGGATACTAGTAAGCTTTTTGAAGAGAATTTCTAAAAACAAGATACTGCTGTCTGGTGGAAAAAAATGTATATGTAGAAGTGTAATTAAACGTGTAAACTGACTGCTGGCCCAGTGACACAGGATGTGTAATCCCATTCCTCCTAGTGCAGTGACGTTTAGACAGTAACATGTTTTAATGCTTCCCAGTGACCTCTCGCGAAAGGCCAGCAGAGAACAGCAATTTAAGCCAATATGCCTGTTTTTTTTTGTTTGTTTAGTTTTTTTTTTTTTCTTTTAAGTCAAAGAAGCATGACTGATACTGCCAAATTTTAAATTAGTTGGGAAGGTACAGTAATTAAAGTACTTGCTGAACAGAAACAAAACATAAATATTCCAAGAGTCTGGGCTGTCATGCATGTCCTTTCAGACTGAGGAAGTTTAGTGCTGTACTTAAGTTTTAACATATGTGATAGTAACTATTCAAGACGAAGAATTTTTTTCTTATAAACATATAAGTTACCATACCATCATAAGATAATGGCTAAGCTAATTTGCTATGAAGATGTTATCTCTTGCAAACCTTAATCTGATTCCCAGAACCTTGCATGCTGTTACTTTTTTTCAAATTACTTAAGATGAAAGCATAAAAGTTATTTCTGAAAAATGTCAGATGCTCACTGTTGTCCTCACACTAGTGGTATCTGGCTGCAGTGGTAGCCAGCCAGTTTTGCAAAGCTCTTCCCTTTCCTAGGGGAGACTGGCTCTTCCCTACGGGTTTCAGCCAACACCATACCTTTTGTTTGGACATTGGTGATGTAAAGGAGGTGTCAGTGATGCCATCTTCAAATCTTTCTTGAAATACAGTTGTTGCATTTGTATTTCAACAGCACTTGTGTATAGGTCAACTGAAATAAGCCCTTATGAGGACAGATAAGTACCCCATAGAAGATTTTCTTAGAGTCTTGTTAGATGTCTGGCACTGAATTTAGATCCAAGGAAATAGATGTTAAGGTTAGAAATTGGCTATGGTAAGCAAATACTGCTTAGAAATCGGCTATGGTAAGCAAATACTGCTTAGAAATTATCAAAGTAAGTTTCATGAGTATGTTCCAGGTGTTAATACTGAGTTTTCATTTTCCTGCCCAAGGCCAGAGGTCTCAAAGATGGCTTTCTCTGAGCATAGCAGGCACAAGGTACTGAAGCCTAAACTGGTGCAGCCAGGCTTTTCATCGGCCTAGACTGGGCAGTACCTCAACCCAAACCCACCCCCACATACACACACAAACCTGAGCTTGTCTGTCTTGAAATGTAAGAGGCCAAAGCAAGATATAATATTGATGTTGGGATCCTGTTTTAAAAGGAGAAAATGTGATTCCCCTGAGGTAGAATCTGATGACTCTGCCTATGTAGGCAGGTTCCCAATAGCTGAGTCTCTAGAGTTGCACTGAAGACATCTTCTACTCTGCCTCTCCCCAGAAGACTTTTCATTTGAGTATACTCCCATGGAATGGAAGATGCCTTTTGTTTGGATTTCAAGTAGTAGTCTGAACTGCAGCAAAAGATGTAGGGCCTTCATTAGTCTCTCTGAACACAGGACATAGCTGTCCTTGAGGGCATTTCTGAAAGTGCACCCTTGGAATGATGATCAGTTCTGTAGGGCAAGGACTCCTAGAGGTACTTGTATAGAAATTCTTTACCTTATCCAGACTGGGTGTCTCTGGATCCTAGCAAAGGAGCAGTTTCGGCTTCAACTACTAATCATAGTCTGAATGGCAAGTAGAGTAGAGCTGTAGACAGATTTGGGAAAAGTGTACAAGGCTGCTACCCTGGCTTTTAGGTCTTTAAACTGCCAGTTTCACATGCTATCTCACCCAACAAACTGTGGAGTAGATGAGGACCTGCGTAAAGGGGATTGAAGCTAAAGGCCTAAAGCAGGAGTTCTTGGACCTTTGTGATCTCTGTTACCAAGTAACCAAACACTCCAGACTATATGGCTACTTTGCTGTGGATGCATCCTGCAGGGCAGCAACCACAAAATCAGTGATTAAGAGTCGTATCAGGTTGAGGACTCCTCCCCTCCCTTACCAGTATGAAGTGAGAGACCTCCTATGCCCTGTTATGTAAGGATTCCCTCTTCAGACAGTTGTTCAAGAGGTGTAATGGAAACTGGAAAAGAAAGATAGAACTGCCTTGTCTATTACGCAGATTCTTTTCAGCCCATTGTGCCTACATACGACAGGAATTTCCCAGCCAAGACCTGTCCTTCAAACCCCATACAGGAGCCCACCAGATCTTGAAAGGAGGAAGGTAAGCACAAAAAATTGTGACAGGCTAAGCACAAGAAGCATGGGTCAGGGACCCACCAAGGTGTCAGCCATGACTCAGTCCAGTTGTACCTTCTCCTTACCCCAAATCCACCTCAACCCCAGTCCTCTCCCTCATCCTTCTCCAAACACTTGGAGAAAGTTTGTCTGCCATTAGAGGGAATTGGGAAACGGTTACTCAGGACAAGTGGATGCTAAGCATTCTAAAGGATACAGTCTGCAATTCCTTAAAAGACCCCAATTCAGAAATATTCCACCAGTTCCAAGGACCAGATTCAGTTCATACCTCAGATTCTTAAGGATATGTTAGACAGTGGGCACAGAAGCAAGTGCCGTCGGAAGAGTAAGGCACAGGCTTCTGTTCTAGACTGTTTCTGTTGCCAAGAAAAAAGTCTTATTGGTAGCTCATTTGGGATCTTTCCCGTCAGGAACCTTTTCTGAAAGTGCTAGAATTCAAAATTCTCACCATTTAAACTGCAAATCATATTACCTCTGATTCCTAAAGGAGCACTCATAGCAATCCTGGACTTGTATGTGCATCTTCTAAACCAAAATTAAAGAACATTTCTAAGACTGGTTGAAGATGGAG